>NC_066518.1:247621-262491 GCF_024679095.1 Eriocheir sinensis | reverse complement strand
GAGCTGAAACACAGTTGGACGCGTCGCTAAAGTTTCAGGCCTCGGCAGCATAAAACAGATATAAAAAATACGAAAATGGAATATGTCACTACAATTAATATTCCACACGAGTGCAAATTGTAGTTATTTTTATGCATGGGTCAAGTGTTTAGGTTACTTTTTTAATGGCGATATATAAGGCCAGTAACTGTACAGTACTGATGTGCAATTTTCCCATACACTGATTTTGTTGCGTATAGTAAATACAACTCTGCATGCAATGATTAGCGTGGCAAGCCCCCCTCGCACAGGCAATATACGCGAAGTTAATTTGCATACCGTTCTCATAAGATTTAAAGCTCCGGAAAATGCGCACCAACAATATCGTGGCGATAAACTGTTGAAAAAATAAACAACTGAGCATCGTTGATATGTTTCGCCTTTATGAACCCATTATTTTCGAAGTCATTATACTGTTATGCTCCTCTTCCCTCTGACACGTAACTTACACACACACACACACACCCACACACACCCACACCACACATACAAGTCCGCGGTCCAACTCGTTATCTGGCCGTGGTGATTTACACACCCCCCCCCGCCCGCCCTCTCTCTCTCTCTCTCTCTCTCTCTCTCTCTCACACACACACACACACAGGCGAGCACCTTCTTCCTCCTCCTCCTCCTCCTCCTCCGCCGCCGCCGCCGCCGCCGCCGCCGCCGCCGCCACCTCCTCCTCCTCCTCGCCCTAATCCTACTCGTTCTCATTACCAGGTTTTCATTCCCAGCTTTCCTGATTCACCGCACATTTATAGAAGACTCAAATTTTCCCCAAGCCGTCCGTTAACTTTTTCCATTCACGTTAAGTCTGAATCAGCTAATCTGACAGCTGCGAATTAAACTCTCACGGACGCGAGGAAAACCAAATAAGAAAAACAAGGTCAAACGAAAACAGGCAAACTACTGAAAAATATACTTCATGCAAGGGTCGGAAAAAAAAGCAAGCTATTTTTCTTTTGCTTTCCTGTTAATGTTATCGCGGCGTGTCGCGCTAATCTCTCCCCCTCTCCTGTCACCTGTACTCTCGCACCTGTCACGTCCATCCAACGGCGCCAGCTCTCCATCTGCCTCTCCCGCCACACTCACTAGTCCCTGTCACCTTCACTTCCCTCACCTTTGTCACCCTTGTTAAGGACTTGGCACCCTCACCATTGCTTCTTTCCTCTTCTTATTCTTGTCCGTCCCAAGTTATTCTTTGTTTCTTTTCGTTCACCTTCGCTCCCCCCAGCCTTGTCATCCTCGCAGCGTATACTTCGCAGCTGTATCGCTCTGAATACTGTTGTCCCTTAACCCAGTAACAATGGGGACCATGTTTCTTAATGGTCCCTTCACAGAGAAAACGAGAAAATCACCCTCACACAAGTGCTTTATTTCCATAATATTTAGATCAAGTTATGCATCTTCATTTTGGGGGTTTACATCATGGCAATAAATTTCTGTTCTAATATAAGTTACACGGGTAAAGATACAACATTACAATAGGACCATGTTTTTTGTAATGGTCCTCTAAAGAAAAATGAGAAAAATCACCCCTCACAAGCTATTTCCGCAATATTTGTGATCAGTTATACATCTTCTATTTTGGGGGTTTTACATCATGGCACAAATTTGTCCCATCCTTCTTTACACGGTAAACCTGGTGGCCGTCCTTTCGGGTTAATATATTTTTCTATCCCTTCGTTTCTCGTGTCCTCCCTCACCTTCCCTTTTCACGTGTCCTCGCTTACCTTCCCTTTTCAGTCACCTTCATTTCGTTCAGCCCTTTGCACCTCCGTTCCTTCCGTTCTCACTTTCTCCTCTTACTGTTGTCCAGGCTTTCTGTTTTCACTTTAACTTCTCACTCGTGTTATTGTTTCTTGATGCTCGTTTCTCGTGTCATCACCTTCCCTTCTTACACGCGTCCTATGTTCCCTTTCCTTGTTGTTCCTTTCGCCTCGGCTCGGTCTCCTGCCACTGTTATCACGGTACTGTGATTGTTGCTCTCTCACTTTCATCCTTCCCAATGTTTTTTCTCAGCACACACACCCGTCTCCCTGTCCCTTTCCCCTTTGTCCTGCCTCCTCTAGTCCTGCTGCTGCCCCTGCCACTCACTCTCACTCACGTCTTACCTTGCCCCCTGGAGCCCTCCATCACCATAAGCCGGGAAGTGGCTGGCCGGAGTCTTGGCAGATAAGAAGCGGCCAGAGATAGACGAGGGTAGGTAAATAAAGAGTGAAATATGGCCGCATTAGTCAGGAGGGACCGGGGCAGCGCGTTCCCCCGCACGAATAAGTCACTACACAGTAACAGAGAAATACTACCGATAAAAACGAGGATCGTGATACTTAAACGTCGCATATATACAACTGATATCCTATATTTTGACGTAAAAGTATGTTACTTCGACAATAATCATCATGACATTCCCACACACGAGGCTGATAGCACGCGAGTTCAGGACGAGAAATCTTCTCCCTCTCGGCCAATGGAACAGTTTCGTGTCCATGTGGTGTCGGCGGTGGTGCCGCCCAATTCATCGCCTTAATGAGGGTGGCGGTGGGGAGGTCCGCGCCCCGTCTCGCGACGCCCCTCGTAAAGATGCGGCGGAGATAGCGGTCGACCGCAGGCAGGAGACAGGCAGGAGGCCAGACGGCGTCTCGCGGCCTGTCCTTGTGAGGCGTCAGGAGGGAACAACCGGAGGGAAAAATGAAGGTATTTCTTCAGGCACGTGACCAGAGGGAAATGATGGAATCTCTTGAGGCATGCAAACCCGGGAATGGAGGGAAATATAAGAAAGGTGTCCTACGTTTCCTACTCAAGATGAATTACTATATCTTTGTTCTGCTCCGTAGACGGACTTGTAAAGATCACACAGAACTACATCTGGTGAAGGAAGAGCGCAAGCGCGCAAGCACACACACACACACACACACACACACTAGTCGTACAAGGAAGGAGCTCTCTCTTTCATACAATAAAGGGACTACGATATGGACGGTGCCTTATTCTAAAGACATGAAAAACACACGACAAGGATACATCTATGCAGGGTAAGCCTGTCTTCCTCTTCGTCGCTGGGTATTCCTTTGGTACCGTTTGATGGAAATAAAACAAACATGTTGAGCAAAAATGTGACGCTTGTGAAGACAGACAGCCTCGTGGGAAAAAAAAAAATAACTTAGGGAGCTTGTGAACCCCGAAATAACCAGACGCGAGAGAAACGTGAAGTCTGTGAATAAATAATACTGAAAAATCACTTAGGGAAGGACTGCCTGTTTAACGCAAAAATAATGGACTCGAGTGAAAAAGGAGCGGAGCTGAGGGCGGAGGGAGTGATCATCTGAGAGATACAAACTACAGGGGTTGTAAGGGGGAACAGGGGGGACGGGAGGAATGCAGACAGGCAGGCAGGGGAGGGAGGGAAGCGGTGTGTGTGTATGTGTTTGTGTGTGTGTGTGTGTGTGTGTGTGTGTAAGGGACCAGGAGGGAGGGGGAGAGGGGGAGGCCTGGCACCTAAAAGAATGAAAACAGTCCACCGAGTATTTGTCACGGGGGAGGGAAAAGAATTATTGTGGGAGACTGAAGATGAGTGAACGTGAGACTGCTGTGTTTACCTCACCCGGAAAACCACCACAGGCACGTCCACCACGACCACTGGCGCCACACACCCAGTGCCACCACACTACCACCACATAACTACTGCAACCCTCATCACCTCAACACCACCACACCACAACCACCACCCTTACAACCCCATTACCACCACCACAACCGCCATACCATCCTCACCACCATTGCACTATCCACTTCCGCTGTAAGCACATCACCACTGCGAAAATACAACCTCTAACCACCGTCATCACCACCAACCCTCACAACCACCACTTTCCTTCCCTCACTACCCAACCTTTATGGTGATAAAAGCTCACACCCCACCTTAACCCCTCCACCCCTCCACCCCTCACCACACCAAATCCGGGATGAGCGATAGGCTGTACGCTCTATATGGGAAACTACAAACGCATGTTATGAGTTATTATGGATACACTGAAGGGAGGCCAAGACCCCTGACCGTGCTTTTGTGTTCCTCCAAGTGCCTGCGCTATTACACCGTTTGTGTACACCGACAGGCCTTTGTGCGTCGCTGCTGGTGAATGTATGGACGCACAGTACACATGTGTACGTGTGTATGCTTAACATGGGCATTTGAGGCGGCTGGGTGTATCCAGCGCCTAGGTTTGTTGCTTTATATCGTTTTCTCTGTACCTGAGCTGACAGGCGTTGTCTTGTGAATACTGTACCTATATCGAGAATGAGTACTAATGTGTATCAGGTATTTCATATACTGAGTGCCTGGTATAGTGAAGCCACCGTTCTTTTTGTAATTTTTTTCTCTGCCCGTGCTTGTTACTTTTTCACATGAAATCATATCATAGTTAAGTTACCGAGCATTAATGCGTCTTTCATTGAGTCTTTAAAATGACTGGTATAGTGACTTCATCGTTTGGTCTGGCATATCTGCACCGCCTCGCCACCCTACCCTGCAAGACGCCTTTGAAAAGGGATAAATGTGCCGGGAGAGCGGGTGTGGGGTTCAGCGGACGGGTGGGTGAGCCATTGTGTGAAAACTTGGTTTGGTCTGGCATGTCTAAACGCACCTGCTAAGAACACAGGGCAACTAAGCGTAATGAGAGATGCAAGGCAATGTCAGGAGGGCGGGTACAGGGTGTGGGTGAGCGTGTCTGGCATGTCTGGACTCACTCGCTACTATACACAGCAGGACGCATACAACGTAGTGATGCGAGGCAGTGCCAGGATGGCGGGTGGAAGGTGTGGGCGGGCGGATGTGCAGGGTGTGGGCGGGCAGGTGTGCAGGCGTGCGAGTGCATGAGACAAGTCGATAGCATGGCCACGCTGCCGCCTCGTATCACTCACACAAACACGCCGCGCCTCACCAAACCATCACAGTCAAAGGCAAACCCGCCCCCTTCTTGGCCCCAGACCCCCTGACTGACGCCCTCACCCTGGGACCACCATGTGTTGGTCCTACAATGCGGGGCCGCCCCCCACCGACCCATCACACTCACCCCAGCCTTTCTGACCCACACCGTGACCTCCTGCAGCGGTCTTCAGCCTCCCAGCGCCACCCTCACCTACCTCCTCCCATCGGTGCCTCTTGACAAAAGTGTTATTCATGGCCTGATTGTTCATTGTCCCGCGCGATGGAGAGGACAATGAGGAGGTGGCGATGGTGGAGAAGGAAACATGGATACATGGATGTTTCCTATGACGAGGCTGTATCTAAATAAATGTAATAGTCAAGCCCTTCTATGACTTGTAGAACAACTTATATTACTTGTAGATCAGTGCGAGAACATTTAACCCGGTAGCTGCGGGGATCATGTTTCTTAAAGGTCCCTCTAAGCGAATTAATGAGAAAAAAATCATCACTCACGCAAACCATTTCATAATATATATCAACGCATTTGTGATCAGTTTATGCATCATCTATTTTGGGGGGTTTATATCATAGCAAAAATTTGGCCCGTCGCTGGTACACGGTAAAGCCACAAATCTGGCCCGTCGCTGCTACCGGGTTAAATCAATTATATCTCACCAAGGTACAGATCGATAGAAGTTATATTTTGAAAGTATTTGCTCTAGAGGAAGTATATGTCCTAAAGAGGGGTGACCCATTTAGAAAGGAAATATCAGCCGATGCCTGTATTGAATCGCATCGCTTGAGTATGAAGACAATTTTTCTGAGTTGTCGGTTTGGTTGGTGGGGTAAAACAGAGCTCATCTCTTTACCTGTTACATCACGCGTACAACACACACCTTCCTCACCTGGTTCAACTCATTTTGACTCTGGGGACGAAGGGAAGGGTGGGATGCCGAGGGGAGGAAGGAGAATGACACGAGACGAACTGATGATTGAATTAGGGGAGGAAGGACAAAGCAGAGGGATCGGCAAGGATTATATAGAGAGAGGGGGCACAGAGGCCATCGCTGGATAAGGATATACACAGAAAACACACACTGAAGGAAGAAGATATACAAGATTAAACTCTTATATATTTCCAGTTATCAAATCAATGAACACTTACAAGGATAAAACTAACTGAAATCGAGTAACCATATTTTTACAGCTTTTCAGAATATTATATCATTTCAAAAGTTTGGTTTCCCGAATTTCCTCCTGTTTATATTTCTCTGGATTCACTCAACCACACAACCATGTCATTTTATTAACCTAGTGTGACACCACCAAACCCTCCCTACATGTTTTCCCTTCCTCAATGGCATCCTCTTATTTCCCTTCCTTTCCCTTCTCCTTACTATCTCTCTCCCTTCCTTTCCCTTCCTTCTTTCCATTGTTCCCTTCTCCCTTCCTTTCCCTTCCTTCTTTCCATTGTTCTCTTCTCCTTACCATCTTTCTCCCCTTCGTCTCCCCACCCATTATTTCCCTCCTCCCCATTCTTTCGCTTCCCATACTTTCTGTCCCTCCCTTTACCTCCCCTCTTTCTTCCGTTTCCCCTCCCATTACCTTACCACTTTCCTTCAGTCGAGTCCTGTTTTCTTCCTTCATATGTACCTTCAATCCTCTTTCGGTTCCCTTCCCTTAACCTTCCTTCTTCTTCTCTGCGGTCCCATCCTCTTATCTTTCCTCATCCCTTCGGTTCACTCCCTTATCTTCCTTCTTTTTTAATCACGGGTATAATAAGAAGAGGATGTGGGTTACTGGCGAAGGTACAGGTGTCTTTCGCTTCTCACATCACCTATTTCTAAAGGTCAAAGAGGGAGTCAGTCGGGTTCTAATGAGTGTTTCTTCAGGTTCACGGTACAGAGGAAGGGTCAAACTACCACTAGGGTCATAAAACTACTCCTGGAATTTACCACAATTCCTACGAAAGCCTTGTCAAATATGTTTTCTTGGGCGGGGAAATGTCTTACAAACGACCCAGTAGGAGTGTACATTTGTATGGTGTAGGTTCGTTAGTTGTTCTCGTGTAGTTATTGTTTATCGGGCACCTTATTTGTATACCCCCGGCGTGCTGTGTGTGTGTGTGTGTGTGTGTGTGTGTGTGTGTGTTAACCTATCTTTCTTAAGGCGCCTCTCCCCTTACTTATTTTTCTTTCCTTCACCCCCCACCCACCCCTTTCCCATGCCTTCACATCTCTTCATCGTAACGCTTACCCTCAGCCTCCCGTCCGATGACCCTTCGACCCATTACCTCCGTGATTTGACCGCCGATACACCGATCTTTTAGCTTCATTCCAGCGACAGGTAACTTGACGAGGAGTCTTTCCCTTACTACTTATTCTTTAACATTATTTGCTATTCTCTCTCTCTCTCTCTCTCTCTCTCTCTCTCTCTCTCTCTCTCTCTCTCTCTCTCTCTCTCTCTCTCTCTCTCTCTCTCTCTCTCTCTCTCCTTCCCCCTCTCTCTCGGTATTTAGAGTCAAGGAATGAAAAAGAGAAGGGATGCGAGGGGAGAAGAACGAAGAGGAGAAAACTTGTCAAAACGGAACAATTTCGTACCCACGTATAACAGATAGATAGATAGAGAGAGAGAGAACGCTGAGGTACGTGTGTGTGTGTGTGTGTGTGTGTAATTCACCTCTTGGTCTGCCGCGAGTCTCTCTCCAGACAGCCACACACACACACACACACACACACACACACACACACAAAGACAAAGACACGAACAATCATAAGAATTAAACAAAAGAATAACTACAAATATTAAACAGAGCCGAGCTTGAAAAAAAAAAAATACAATCCGATACCAAGACGATCAAGAAACAATGACACGTTCCGATAGATTTGAAGAAAGGAATCGAGTACGAGACGAGACATGGAAATAAACGCGTTTGTTACGTGAGCGAGTCCAGGAAAAACACGGACGTTGCAAGGTTCCCTCCCATTCCATCTCGCCCTCACCCATACTGCCCGAAATTCGTATGTGCAATAACAGTTAAAGGAATATTTCTTGTGCTCTTGGAATACTGGGAGTAGAAAATGAACACGTTGGCCCCGCTGGGATGTGTCTGCGGGTGGTACAGTGAAGGATGAGATGGGAAAGTTAAGATGAGGGAAAGGAAAAAAAGGGAAAAGGCGGTTGGAGAGGAGGAGGAGGAGGAGGAAGAGGAGAACTAATGTGTGTGGAGGGAGAACATAAAGCAAGTGGCCAGGGCAAGACAGGAACAAGGCGAGGGGTTTACAATGGTGGTGGTGGTGGAAGAAATGGATGACGTGAAAAAGCTGTACGAGGTAAAAACAGCAGAAGGGGGTGAGAGAGACTAGGCAGCAGGAGGAGGAGGAGGAGGAGGAGAAAGAAAAATGGAAAATAATGGCGGTGGGGATGGAAGAGAAGGCAAAAGAAAAAAAAGAATAGATGATGGAGAAGCAAAAGAACAAGAAAAAGAAAAAGAAGGAGGAGAAAGAAGAAGAGAAAGACAACGAGAGAGAGAGAGAGAGAGAGAGAGAGAGAGAGAGAGAGAGACCTACACACACACACACACACACACACACACACGAAGGAAAAATATATAACAGGAAAAAGAGGATGAAACAGGAGGTGCCGAAAGTCATCTCACACAAGAACACAATTTGCTCCGCCGCGGGAAGGAAAAGAAAAAGAGAAAGAAAACGGGAAGAGAAAGTGTTGTGAGACGGGAAATGGTGTGTGTGTGTGGGGGGAGAGGTGTGTAGTTGAAAAGGAAAGACCTGACGGGATGGATTTTGGAGGATGCGGGGGAGAGGGATGGGGGAGAGAGTGAAGGGGAGGCGAGAGAGTTAGGAAAAGGGACGGGGTAGAGAGTGAAGGGGAGGCGAGAGAGTTAGGAAAAGGGAAGGGGTAGAGAGTGAAGGAGATGAGTGTTAGCAAAAAAGTTGAAAAAGCAATAAATAGAAGAAGCTAAAAAAAACAGCGGTACTATGATAACAATGAAACGGGTAGGTAGGTAGGAGGAGGTGTGATTACGTCATGGAAGTTCAAATGATACAGAAGATTTCAAAGGAAGGTGAGAGGCATGCACAGGGGCAGATAAACTAAGACACAGATTTTAACCCCTTGACTGCGGATTTCCAACAAGAAGACATCACCAAGCTACAGGAATGGAACAAAAAGTGGCTTCTACATTTCAATGCAGAAAAATATAAAGTCCTGCACCTTGGGAGAAGATATCCAGCACACCAATGCCACAAGGGAAACACTCCACTATCCACCACAGAGGCAGAGAAAGACCTGGGAGTATATGTTATCAGGATACCAGTGAAGGCGAAATACGTGCCAATCGCAGCGGACGGGTTAAGAAGGAACCAGAGCAAAGGAAAAGGGGATGAACGGGGAGAGGGGAGAAGAGGAAAAAGTGACAAAACATCGTAGTGGAAGTAGGAAAGAACTACGGGTGAGGGTTGGGTGAGAGGGGGGAGGAGTGAGGAGGCGGTGGGGGTGATAATGATACAGAACAGAGTAATGGGCGGGAAGGGAGGAGGAGGAGGAGGAGGGGGAGGTCGGGGCAAGCCTAATGATCTGCCTCTGAGACTACCAACACCCCGCTACACACCACCACACTGCCTGCCTATGTCTGGGGGAAGGGGTTCGTCCAGCCAGCAAACCAGAACAACTAACGAACCTACACCATGCAACTGTACACTCCTACTGTCTTTCCTATTCCCCCACCTGTACCTTCACCACTAACCCACTTCATCTTCGTACTATACCCTTAATTAAAAAAAAAAAAAAAAAAAAAAAAAAAAACAGCCACCAGGGAGCTCCCGGCGTGACAAGTATATTAATGAGGAAGAAAACCTTCAGGACACAGTTAACCCCGCGAGACACCGGCTGATTAAATGCCGCTCACTCCAATGACACTTCCTTTTTCGTCTAAGCCCCGAAACAGGGTCAAATGTCAACCATGGCGATAAGAAAGAAGCAATAATGATAATAATGATAATAACAACAACGACAATAACAATAATAATAATAATAATAATAATGATAATAATAATAATGGTATTCAGACCTTTCCCTTCGACGGAGCATAAGTGAACAATAAATTAATCCCAGACGGTGGAAGTCAATCGCAACACATTAACACCGTCCCCTCCTGTCCCTCAGAGCAGACTCAGGGCAGTGCTCGTGACTCATGACGCCGCTCCGCTGTGCATTACTGCTTTAGGGTCCCGTCCGACGACCACCACGTACGTGCGGGGTGTGAGGGGTGATGAGAATGTTAGCAAATGATGGAAAAGGAGGAGGAGGAGGAGGAGGAGGAGCGGTACAGTAATGGCAAGTCTTACGCAGAGAGAACGCAGACACGGCTTTGCATCACATTAGCCTACTCGTGGCTGTGTGTGGTGGGTGAATGCAACTAATGACATCCACTGACAGCGCAAAAAGACGGGAACGGTATCAAGTTGGGCGAAGGAAAATATGCTGACCTATTTATAAAGGACAAAGAATTTACGCACAAATTGAGAGACCGGGTACATGGAGAGAGATATCTAACCAGTTCATAAAGAAAGGGTAACAGATGCACAGTGATCGGTAAATATAAAACTCGTTGGTAATTAATAGGTCGCTTGATAGATACATCAAGGTTTCAATATAATAAAATTTATCAAAATTTCTAAAAACGTGGTAGCTAAGTAGGATAAGCTACTGAAAGCAGAACAGAATTGGTGAGGCAAAAAACTATCTAGTTTAGAGCAACGGATTATCAGCGAGGATCGAAATATGAATGAACATTTTCTGAATGACACTTAGTTAATGTGTCAGTAGACAGGTAATAAATAGAACAATAAGCACTAGTTTAATAGAATAATCTGTTCATATCGGAAAAATAATCAAATGTTTACTGATGATGACGATTCGATATTACCAACTTATTCTTAAGATGCAGCAGGCGTTCAGTTAGCGAACATTTTTTCCTGCACGAGGCCAGGAATGCCAAGTCTCGCCGATGTGATGCTCAGCGTGGGAATGCTGCGCCGCCCGTCTCTGTGCCAATCACCGCCTCCATTCGTGCACCTCACGTAGAACCTTCAACTCCATTATCACATTACTACTTTTAGAAATCATCCCCCGCCTTCACTTTAAAACTATTTAGAGTTACTTTTCTTCGCAGGTACTTTAATTGCCTAGTATTTTATATTAATTGAGAACAATTTTGAACAAGTAAAACATGAAAACATAAGGTGGAGGGGCAGGCACTACATGAGCTTTACTTACTTAAATACGTATACAGCTACTTTTATTGCGGACGATTTCATATAATCTGTCAACAATTCTAAACAGTTGATAGATGCAATTTTTTTCTTTTTTTGGAATCTGTTTTACATCGTGCGGCACCGAGTTTTGGGCTTCTTTTTTTTCGTCTCGCTCTTCGTGTTTTTAGTATGATATAAAAACAAACAAATCGGCGATACAAGGCAGGAAGGGAGCAGGCACACGAGCAAGGCAATCTACATATGAACACACAGATCCTTGCAATACTGCGATTCCTTCATTCACACGCTCTTCACGGGCTTATTACACGGGCGAGCGGCGGATCCAATACATAATACATATAGAAAAATAACACCCATCGTGCCCAGTTCTGTTATGAATATTTAGTTCAGAAACGCGTGGTAATTTGTTAAAAGCACACTATTTGCATAGACGTCATGAATCTACATCCTTTACGTCAGTCATTATCGTAGGCACGGTTCATGTTAATATTCTGCCGTCAGCCTAAATTAAAGCCCTAAAAAGAGATGTAGTGAATAGTGGATGAGTGGGTGAGTGAGTGGATGCATGGATGAATGGATGGACTGACGGAAAATGAGTGCAGGGACGGGTGGAGGGAGGGATGGTTAGATGTAGAGGTGAATGCTTGGATGGACGGTGGCGACAATCTACTCGTTTCAGTGTTTTGCGTTATGCTTTTCCTTGACTGTAATCCCACACATTTCTTTCATTTTTTTCCTTTCTAATGTGCACTATGTATCACTCCCACACGATATGAGTAAAAGAGAACTGGATCATGTTAACACTCGGCCACTTTTTTTCTCGACGGTATTAGTCAAGAGTGTGGAAAGTTTAATGTTCGGACTTGGGATTTATATCATTCATCATCGCACTTTTTTTTTTCTTGACTCTAAGTATATGCCAGCAGAGCGCGTGTGTGGAATACTTACTTCGGCTTGTCTCTTCTTGAAATTAAGTTAGCAGAATGTCAGTTGAGCGAATCTTGTGGCATTCAGAAACACACAACGCTCTCAGGTCGTGAAATTATGTGCTTAGGTTCATCGAGTCTGGAAAAATTGTGTTGAGGAAATGAGTGAGAGAAAAATACCGTTCACTCCTAGACACGAAAATGTTCTAATACATGGAAGAAACATATGAAAAGGAAAAAAATGAAGAGCCAAAGGAAGGTGATTATCTGGACCTGAATGATGGTTCAGTTGACAGAAATAGACAAGAAGACAAAACATAATAATAGAAGAAAAAGGGATATAGTGGATAGATAGAAAACAAGTAAAGATAAGGAGACAGCTAGATACACAGATAGGTAGAGGGAGGGAAAAAAGCCAGACAGACGAATGAAGCAAAACTAAGCACAACAAAGGTAATACAACGAGAAACAGCAGGAAGGACGTGATCAAGATGGCATGACTTTAATTACGACGCCCGGCCGCCTCTCAGTGCCCATCTGCGGCCACACTTAGCGCCCCTCAGCAGCTTGTCCCCTGTGTTTGGGGAGGCGATCAGTGCACAGCGACGGAGCTTCAAGGGCGTCAAGGCGCTGGTGGTGTGTGTCAGGGCCGCGAGCACCTCGGACTCGAGTCGACAGATAGAGTTCGTTATATTAATCGAGCCTCCTCCTCCTCCTCATTAATTTTTCCTCCTCTCCCTTCTATCGTTTCCCTCCTGGTATTTTCTCTTCTCGGCCTCCTCCTCCTCCTCCTCCTCCGACCCTTTGACTCTCTTTCCCTACCCATTTTCTTCCTCCTATTTCTTATTTTCATTACACTCCTATTCTTTATTTTCTTATACTTCCTCCTCTTCATTTCCCACTTCTTCTACTTTTCCCCTTTCTCTTTAATTAATGTTCCTTTTGCTACGCTTCATTCGTGTCCTTTTTATTCTCTTCCATTACTACCCCTTTCATTTCTTCCACACTTCCTCTTTCTCCGCCCCCCTCCTCTCGCCCATCCTCCAGGTCGTCAGTCAGCCATTAGCAGGTCGTGTCAGCCCCAGACTTTTTAATTACCTGCGCCAGTAACCTGAAGCGGCGCTATATATAACTCTCTCAGCCTCCTCATTATCTCTCTCTCTCTCTCTCTCTCTCTCTCTCTCTCTCTCTCTCTCTCTCTCTCTCATACTGACAGTGATAGGCTTTTTTTTTACATCAATGAAAACAGTTCAAGGGCGCAAAAAAAAAAAAAAATAAATAAATAAATAAATAAAAAACGCTACTCACTGCTCCCGAACAGAGGTCAAAGGAGTGTCCAAAAAGAGAGGTCAATTTCGGGAGGAGTCATAGGCTAATCACTTATAATAGCTCTTAATTTTACCACTAAGAATTTATATTTAGGTGCTGTAATAAAAAGCTTTAAATGTTCCTTTAACTCGCCTCGGTATTTGCTCCTATTTGCCGCCACGATAGGCACTTGTTACGTATATGCGTCCCGGCGACACACATCCTTGCCTACCACCTCACACACACACACACAAACACTGGCGCCGCCGCTACGAGAAGGGAGGTAAAAGTAGAAAGATGAACAGGAGAGGTGAGGCAGAGATAGAGAGGAGGTGGAGGCGACTACGGTGAGAGGTGAGGGGACGAAGGTCAAAATAATCTCAAATGGGAATGAACGAGAAGTGGTGGAAGGAAACGACTGGGACTGAGAAAATGGTTGGAAAATATCAATTACTGCCTGAAATATAAGGAGCAGGGTAGAAGGGAGAATGGAGAGTAGGAGTTGAGAAGGAAGGGGAGGAAGGAAATACAGATAGATCAATATAAGATTAACAGGAAGAGAGAGAGATAGGGAGGAGGAATTTGTGAGTAATATTAGAACATAATAACGTAATGAGTCTGCAAGAGACCGGTTGGCCTATACAAAGCAGAGGAAAATATAACAAGAAAACAGATAAACGGGAAGAGGAGTGAGAGTTGGACGTCTGAGAAGAAAGGATAGAAGGAGTAATCTTAAGATGAAAAAAATTGGAATGAAAATGAGATGAGAGGGAGAAACAGGAGAGGGGTAAAGTGGAAAGAATCACCTATTAGATGAAAAGGTACTGAATGAGAGGAGGGATGTCACGTGAGGAAGGGAAAAATATCACCCCAAAATTTTTTGAACATGAGGAGTGGATGTGCTGGACGAATGAAGTAAAAAAGAATGGATTGATTGTGAAAAAACGATTGAAAAAACACACAATAAAAACGAGTGAAACTGAAGGAATCTGAGTTAAAGAGGAAAGAGATCGGTAGATGAAAAACAGTTTAAGCGGAAATGAATATGAAGAGAGATTGATGAAAAACTGAAGGTTATGTTGGAGCGAGGCCGCTGATGAAAGAATGAAGGTAACTGAATAAATAAATAAAAACGCCCCCACATGAACAGGTAAAGGTCAAAGGTGTGCCGAGGACTACAACGAAACTCCCCGAACGCTCCCTTGATGCTCGTGTCTATCGCACCGGAAGAGAATAAACACATTTTTCTTTCTCTTTCAGTGTGGAATGTATACAATACAAACACAGGCAAAGATTTATACTTGAAATATTTCCGTACATAGCTTACAAACCACTACCACCATCACCACTACCACCACCACCACCACCACCACTACT
>NC_066518.1:202621-245121 GCF_024679095.1 Eriocheir sinensis | reverse complement strand
AATACACTGAAATGATTTTGATTCGAATACAAATACGAAATTTTCTTTTCAAGTATTCATAAATACATTCATCAATACTTTTCACTGAAAAATACCTTCGTACTGGGTATGGCACTATCCAAGTTATGCAACAAATAAAAGAGCTCATGAACCTGTACTATACACGACAATCACACGTCTGCCCAGGAAGCTAGGGTTGTAAGGAACAAAAGCTGTTATTTATGGTAAGAAATTTTGAAGTATTCATCAGATTATTCGCAAAATACAAATATTCGAATACGAATGAAAATACTTTTTTCTATCAATAATTATTCGAATACAAATACACCCAAATACGGTATTCGAATGCATACGAATACGAATACTGAATACGAATACACCATCCCTGCTGCACCCTCCCTTTCCTCCCCTCCTTCCTCTTCCCTCCTCAGACGCCAGATATCGCAGAGGCGGCAGGCAGTGGAAGGGGCAGGCACGGGATGATGTGAAGGGAGGAAGGCAGGGAGGAGGAGGCGCACAAGATGTTTTTTTATATATATTTCGTGTTTAGATTACTTTTTAAAGTTCCTATTTCCCATCTCAAGACTTGAAGATGAGACTCAATAAAGTTTTAATCTTATCTCTTTTAGTCAGGTCATTTTGTTCCGCATAAAGGAAATATAAAGAAATCGTAGTTTTCGAATGGGAAATAAAATAATGCCAAGAGAAGTTTGAGAAAAGTTATCAGATGGCATACCGGGGAGAAAGCCTAAAATGCACGGAAAAAAAAGAGGAAGGAGGAAGCTGATAAAGAGCAGAAGCAATATACAAGAGAAGCTATTTACCAGCTGCATGGTTGAACCTTAGCTTGGTGGGAGGTGTGTCAAAAGGATGTCTTTGGGCTGCGCCTCGTGTGGGCCGCTTATACTAAATATTTTGTGTGGGGCTCATTGTGCCTTTAATATAGTGGATACAGTACTTAGCATCGGGTCCCATGTACATGCTTGTTTTCTTTCCTCAGACAAACAGTATAGTCTTGCTCAAGAATTCTTTAACGCCTCATATGGGTGGCTTACACCTCATCTTTCCGAGGCTCGCCGTGTCCTTGTCATTGTGCACGCGAAACTGCGTACCTGGCTGGCTTCGACTCCTTTGTGTAGTTTTTCTTTCCCCACAACAAGTTGCATCGCCTCGGGCCCTCGATTATTGCATCCAGGCCAGTCTTTTATGGAGACACGCTGCTGTTCCGCGAGTTTTCAACATCGCCTGATATATACTTTTAGCATGCCGGTCCGTTGAAGAGACGGGGGGCGGCGACTAACAGACAGACACAAATTCCCTCAACACAACACTTCCACGTGTTTTCTCCGCCTACCCCGTGGGCCACCCACGTCTGCCTCCGTAATTACTCACTATACAAGGCCTGGCAGGATGATGAATTGCAATACGCCCGGTAACCTAAAAAGGCTTACTCCCCGCGCCGTGTATGGGAGGCGTATGATTATGTCGGCCTAAACCCATACTTACGGCGAGAGGCTTGTTAGTCCTAGTGGAAATTACCGGTAATTTACGAGAACTTAAGGAAACGGCTCCGAGCAAGTATGACTCAGGCTGCTTGCGTTCCTCGAGTGTTCCGCACACGAGAACGTCAGGCTGTGGGCGTTAGGACAAATGGACAAGGTAGTCTGCACAAGCACCAATACATTCTGGAATTCAGTGATGTAATTGAAAGAGAACAGAGGAACGAAAAAAATAAATAGAAAAATACATTAAACAGTCTGATTCAAGATGATAAAGTTGCAGAAAAGGCAAACTGAGATGAACGGGGAAATTAACCAACGGAAGAGTAAAGACGCTGACAGCTATATAATGCTCTGCAAACACTGCTAATCATGGCCAACACGCGACGACAATGAGACGCCGAGGAGGAGGAGGAGGAGGAGGAGGAGGAGGAGGAATGACACACTGGAATTATAATGGAGACTGAAGAGAGAATAAGAAGGGAGGGAGGATAACTGGGAGGAGCGAGGCGTGGGCAGATTCCATTAATGGCGATAATGACTCCGAACTTTCACACACTACGCATTTTATCTCCCGCAGCCCACCTGGCGAGGAGATCCATTTACGTCGTCGATATCGTGAGGCAAATCGACCCTTAATGACTGGTAATTTGAAGCTCCTAACGATATATCAGTCGTGTGAATATCTCCTCCCGGTGCGTTAATTAAATATACCCTAACAGGCATGCAAGGGACAGTCGATTACTGCATAACAGGTGACTACGCTCTGTCTCATTACAGCCTCTCAACTGCCTCCTTCCCTAACGTGCCGGGCCTTATACCTTGTCCTGTCTTTCCTCTCCTCGCCGCTTCCCGAGGACAAACTAACCCAGTCTTGCTCCCAAACCTGAGTTATTCCTGCGAGCATCAGATAACAGAGGCTCTATATGGATGGTTATGTTCAAAGGGCAAGCCGCTACTCCATTAACTGTGGCCGAGAGAGAGAGAGAGAGAGAGAGAGAGAGAGAGAGAGAGAGAGGTGGAGGAAGCTCGCTCGCTCGCTCACCAGAGAGAGAGAGAGAGAAAGAGAGAGAGAGAGAGAGAGAGAGAGAGAGAGAGAGAGAGAGAGAGAGAGAGAGAGAGAGAGAGAGAGAGAGAGAGAGAGAGAGAGAGAGAGAGAGAGAGAGAGAGAGAGAGAGAGAGAGAGAGAGAGAGAGAGAGAGTCGGTGGACAGGTGAGTGCCTTGAGCACCATTCTGCCTAATTAGGTCGGAGCAGGTGGTGAATGGTGAGGCAGATTGTGATGAGGAGGGCATGGGGGATGGTGATGACAGTGCTGATGAGTGGTGAATGGTGCTGGTAAATGCATGGTAGTGATGGGTGGTGACGATGGTGACAGCAGCGGTAAGTAGTGAGTGATGGATGATGGTGACAGTGGTATGGATGATGGTGAAGAGTGGTGATTAGCGATGGTGATGACAGTTATGAGTAGGAACAGATAATGAAGGTGACAGTTGCAAGTACAAGTGATGATGATGATGATGATGATAGCGAGAAGGATAACAGTGGGTAGCAATGGGTGGTGATGACCGTACTTTGCAGTGAATGGTAATGATGGTGGTGGTGATGATGATGATGATGACAGAGATGGGTGGTGAGTGTTGAGGTGATGATTTATCCAGTAGTGAAAGGTAATGAATGTCGGTGGTGGCGGTGGTGACTCGATCGGTAACTGGTGATTCTGTAGTGATGACGCAGCGTCCCTTCCCCCCCTCAGGACGCTGTACCGCACGGTGTACCGGGACCAGCAGGAGGAGAGGACCCATACCCTGACCGCCTGCTGCCCCGGCTGGTCGAGGAGCGGCGGGGTGAGTCTCGCCCTAATGGATTCTCTATTGTCTCGAAAAGCAAGGTCGTGGAGGAAGGGAGTTTAGCTTTTTTAATGTCTTGAAGGTTTTGGTTCTCGTCGATTTTATATTGTTACGCCTTCAAGCTGTTGTTTGTTCTGTTCTTTTCGAAGTTTAAATTTTTAACTTATTTACTTACTTTTTTGTTTCATTTCCTTTTCTATTTTTTATATCTTAATTCTATTTTTCTCTTCTTATTTATGATTTTGCGTGTAATGGTAATTGAATCATATCTTCTTTAGCACAGTGTCTCCAGAGCGTGGCAGTCCTTTCTTTTCCTTCCGCAGGGCTTTTTGTTTTTGTATATAATGAAGAAAGTGTGTTATGCTTTTCTTCAACGTTTGTTTTTAGTGGAACATTTTACTGTAAAGGAAAATTCTTTATTGTTTCACTTAGGACGTAAGTACTGCTACTTCCTTTGTGACATTACTTGAAGCCTCAGCTTACATCTTCTTTAAATCAATGTCTTTATCTTTAGAACGACAGCGATGTGGGAGGAGCAGAGCAGCGACAGCCGGAGCATCAGGAGGAACATGGAGGCGAAGGAGGGACTGACGGCTGCCAATACAGGAGTCCAGACCTCCCTGAAGACGGTGGGCGGGATATTATTCACGAGGGGAAGATGTTTCGCCTGGTCCATCCCGCCCAGGGGAGGCAGAACGCGTCTGTTGCCCTTCACCGGCTGGCTGGCGCGCCAAACGGTCCAAGTAAGGCGGGAACCCAACGAGACGCGACTACTAGCACTCACGCCTTCAAGGAGCCCCGCGGCGCCCACCCGGGGAAGGAGACGGAGCTGGCGGGAGGCCTCGTGTCGCCTGTTTTACTTGATCACTTCCCAGCGACGAGGGACGCGAACAAGGTATCCACTGCGGCCACGCAGACAACGACGAGACTCAGGCACCATCGCGGCCCCCAGCGACACAGCAGGCGGCACAGCAGGAGGCATTATCGCGACGGTGCCAGGAGGTCGAGCGACAGACACCGCCACCACCATCACCACCCCCGCCGCTACAGGGGCCGCTCGCTCACCAGCCGAGACGAGGGCGTGCACGTGGAGACCGTCTATGAGAATGGCAGCAACAGCAACCGGTACCGCTACAGCAACAGCGGCGACAATGGGACGGAGTACGACGCCTACAGCTACACCATCATCCTGGTGAACGGTGAGTGCCTGACACCGGGCAGGGCGGCAGGCCAACGTGGCCCTAATGATGCCCACACACCCTCGGGGTGAATAATGTCTTGCAATGTTTTTTTTACTCACTCATGACTGCAAGTTGCGTTCTCTCTCTCTCTCTCTCTCTCTCTCTCTCTCTCTCTCTCTCTCTCTCTCTCTCTCTCTCTCTCTCTCTCTCTCTCTCTCTCTCCCCCGCCTTCCCCCGCGAGCGCACCCACACACACAAGACAAAAAAAAACACGTCAACTAAGATGATAATTAGTGATTCAGTGTCAATATGTGGTACAGTTGCGATATTTTCCTCACAATAAAGCAAAGCACGCACGCACATTTTTTCTTAAATAATTTTAATACCATTACTTTTTAACAGAAATCATTTTAATGCCACCAACAGGAGAGAGCAGCGAGCAAAAAGCTGCGGCTGGACCGGATCAGCAGCCTGGGGAGGCGGTGACGCAGGTGCCGCGCCCCGAGGAGGCTGAGGAGGACGCCTCTCGCGGCAGATCCTACGGTAAGTGTCCAGGAGGTCAGGCTTGGGTTTGGCCGTGTCTAAAGGATAATTCGGCGTTAGCGTAAGCGCTGTGTGGTATGCAGGAAGAGTAGATTCCGGCTTGGCCATGTCTGTTACTGCTAATGTGTGCCTCGTGCGGGTGTCTCTCATCCCTCCGGTCAAGTCAACACGTGCGGGTGTGGCTCCTTGACCCGTTGCAGTGAACACGCTTAGGGCAGCAAAAACTACTTAGGGTAGCCAAGACTACGTAGAGACCTAATGGTTATAAAATCCAGACGCAACGATCACTCCAAACATATCTAATCCAAATATTATTTATAAGTTGGTGTAAACGCTGACTGACGCTTGAAAACATCACTTGTATGCAACACGATATCCTTTCAAGCGATTTTATTGCAGATAAAAAGCTGACAAAAGAGAATCTCGGTGCACAGAAGAGTTATGTGTCATGCGTCAGTCATACTTTAAACATAAAATGGTAAAAATCACAAGATCTAGCCACTGTATTCCTTCCCTCAGTTCTCGATCGCTGCGTATAAATAGCTCCCTTACCCCCTCACCCCTGCCTCGCCCTTCCCTTCCCCCGTGACCACAGCCACTCGTACCTTGCCCCTCACACCCACCTCCCTCCCGAATGGCATAGATCCTCCTTCACGCTCTCCTCCATGCCGTCAACTTGAAGACGAGAAGGAGGAGAAGTCTCATGGGGTCGAGATTGAGGCGGATCTGCCAGACACTTTTATTAGGCGTGTGAGGCGCGGCGAGCGATCACTTGACGCCGAGGGAGGAGAGGAGCGGAGTGTCGGTAAGTGAAGGTTGTTTAATCGTGATGTGATGATGGCGATGGCGGCGATGATGACGATGAATAAGAATACTAATTATAATTATAATATCAATAACAATAATAATAACAACAAGAGCAATAAGGAAAAAAGAACGGCAGCAAACATTACTATTACCATGACTAACAACGCTGGTAGTGTACAAAAAAATACTTTTCTTATTTACCCTCTTATTTATAACTCTACTTCAAGTAAATACGTTATCCATAGCCAGCACTCGACTATATTACTATCATGCCCACTGTGGGTAGCACTAGTTCGGGATACAGGCACCTTACATCCTGTAGTGGGCAACGTTACTGCTGTAGTGTCAGCAGTTTGTCCTTCAGTGCCTCCCAGGGCGCAGCCGGCAAGGCGCCTCTCGGTCTCAGGCCAGTTCACGCCCGCGCGCATGTAAATATCGCGCACGTACGTACACGTTCGTGTTCTGTTAATATACGGACTTTAGTTTATTCAGTGTTTGTCTCTATCCCATCACTGTAAGGGCAGACAACAACCGACACACACACGATACTGTTAGTATTCGTGATCTAGAGGAGACTATACGCAAATGATAATATGATCATTTCAAGTCAACTCATAACAAAAATACCATCACAAGATAAACAAACGCCGAACCAAAGCAAAGTAACACAAACTTAGGAACCAGTGAAGGAAAAAAAATTGTAAAAAAAGTACTCATTAGAAATGGAAAAATAAAACATCCCCGAGAACAGTAAATCAACGAAATCTGAAAAATAACTCTTGAAGACAAGGGTAATTATTTGAAAGAAAACCCATGAACATATATACAAACCTATATGAACATATCAGTCCTGGAACACAGCAACGCAACACACAATAATCTATACATCCCTGCAGTACAAGATCCTGCACAAGCGATCCCCGCTAAGGCAGGCACTGGGAGGATAGGGAATAAGAGGCCGCTGAGTTATATGACTTGGCATAACACAAGTTGAAAAAGCCTCCTGTCAGCGTCTAATCTTCAGCGAGCTCTGAGTTGCCGCCACCACTTGGAGACAAATTGCTCTTGACCACATCGAGGCGAGGAGGGAAAGGAGACGTGGGTAGGCGAGGAGTAGGGAGGGGAGGGATGGGGAATGTAGACGAGGGGAGGCGAGAGGAGGTGAGGGTACAGGACGGCGAGACAGGAGAGAGAAGGTTGACGACAGGCATTGAAAAGTAAACGCACATTAAAATTTACACACAAACCAACAGTCCATAAGATAAAGAGAGGTAAACAATAGCTACACACGAGTGCAAATTGACATACAAACATAAAGGCAAACAGTAAAAGAGGTGCAAAGAAATATTTGTAGGTTACTCAGATGAACAGACAGACACACAGTGGGTAAGAAACGAGACAAACACGACAAAAACAGTCACAAACACAAACTGACAGGTCCTTAGACACACAAAGACAAATACAAGGTAGAAAAAATATGACTTGGAAGGTGAACCGACATATACACAAGACACACACAAAGGTAAAATATAAAACTTAAGGCATCTCCTATTAACCCTTTCAGTAGGAAGATAAGACACACAAACACAAAACGTAACACATGACTCAAAAACGGTACCGTACTTAAATAATAATAATAATAATATTTCATGTGTATTGAGCTAAGAACTGTATAAAGCACATCAAACATATAAGACCATCGCAACTTGGCTGATTTGAATCCAGTAAATACGAAATGGATCAATATACAATGGAAAGGTAGAAACATATACTACATTATAAAATTAGAGAGGATAGACAAAAATATCACACACACACACACACACACACACACACACACACACACACACACACACACACACACTCTCTCTCTCTTTGGACACTCCTTTGACCTCTGTTCGGGAGCAGTGAGTAGCGGGCTTTTTTTTTTTTTTTTTTCTTTACGCCCTTGAACTGAGTACATGAGTTGTGTGACGAGGTCTGAGCAGCGGTAATATGTGGCTATATAAATCAGTAACATGTGTCCCTGTTTCATTTAGTTCAGCGGGTGTTGGTTTGCTTCCGGAACAAAGGGAAACACGTCTACTGTAATATTTATAGCAGTGATTGGTGTCCAGTGTGTTATAAATCGAAGGAACAGCCGGAATAGTAGTTTTGGTGGTCGTGGTGGTGGTGGTAGTAGTAGTGGTAGTAGTAGTAGTAGTAGTACTTATATTCCTACCAACACTTTTACATATTACTGAACATTTTCCTGAGAAACAAAAAAACTTTAAAGAGAAAGTCGCCAATACCCACATCATGAGTTGAAGTCAGAGAAATTCCACCCCGCCAAAATATTCCATAAGTCCACCATAAATAACCACCGCCTTCAACGCCCTGACAATTTATTATTCCATTGTCTCCTGCACGCCTTGCCGGGTTTTGTATGGTTCACCACTTCATTCCCGCGTGGGCACAGCGCTGCAGGACCCCCAGCCCCGTGCTCCTCCTCCCACCCCTCCTTTGCTCTACACCCCTACCCGCACCAGAATCCAAAACACTAATGACGATATGCCATGAGTACGAACCAATCAGCGTCACACATGTTATACTTTCTCCTACTCCATGTCCAAAAAACAAACATTGAGGTTCCATATGCTCGGATAAATAGCTTCAGACAGACCAAATTCCCCCCGTACGTACGCTAAGCAGCCCAGAGTGCCAGAAAGCAAAGAGTAATGATGCAACAAGCGTACAAATCTATCAGCGTCAAACAACCTTATTCAGATACCCGCCGTTTGTACCCTCCTTCCCTTTCCTTCTTCCTCCTCCTCCTTCAACCCTTCCTCGCGTGCCACCAACAGGCCACCCAGCACACGCCCTTATCACTTCTGCCCCTCCTCCTCGCTGAGTGATGCTGAGTGATGACCTATTTTTCGGCCACTCCTCTTGACTCTTTTGCCGGAGCAGTGAGAAGTTGGCTTTTTTTTCCATTATAGTTTCCTTTTTGTTGCCCTTGAACGGTTTCCTCTCCTGTAAGAAAAATCACTTCTCATGACGCATCAACACCGATAAAAAGCCTCGTCTAAGCTCTATACTCACTTTTCCTTTCTGCTCGCCGGTCTCCTTTTGTCTACTCTGTTTACATTTTCCTTCTGGCCTCTTCCCGACATGCCTTCTTTTTTTTTTTACAACAAAGGAGGCAGCTCAAGGGCACACAAAAAAGGAAACAATAATAAGAAAAAAGCCCGCTACTCGCTGCTCCTAAAAAAAAATCAGAAGAGGTGGCCGAAAGAGAGATCAATTTCTGCTCTCTGTTTTTCCTTTTCCTCCTCTCTGCTTCCTTACAACTCTGTTTTCACCCTTCTTCCCACCTTCCACCCTCTCCCCCTGCCTCCCTCTTCGCTCCCTCCTCGGCGGTATCCCACACTTACACCCGCGCTTGTATTCTTTGGCACCCAACCATGAGAGGCGGCGGGCGGCGGTAGGCAGCCAAAGTCAACGTGTGCGTTTAACGACTCGCGAAGCAGTACTCGGGTGGTCGTGTCCGCCTCGAGGGGCTCCTAGAAGGGTGGTCGTGTTAATAAACTGTCTGCCTCGGGTCGTGGGTATGACAGCCTGACACACGCTGATGACTCTTTCAAGATTCGCGAGGGTGAGACGCGAAGAACACTGGCTAGCCAGGGACGTTGTGTTTGTTTTGTTTGGGCTGCGGTGAGTGAGGGACGAGTGTTGACGAATGCTGAAGAGGAGTTTGTGCGCGAGGATTGTTGTTGTGTGTGTAGTAGATGTGTAGTGGTTGTGAGTGATGCGTCTGTGGTTGTGGGAGACGTGTCTGTTGTGTCTGCCGGTATTGTCTGTTTATATGGGTGACATGCCATTGGTGGTGGAGTCTGCGGGGGTGTAATGATGATGTGGGTGATGATGCTGTGTCTGAGGGGTTTGATAACGTGTCTGTGGATGATGCAGTGTAAGTAGTGCTGTCTGGTGATGTGTCAGTGTAAGTGATGTGTACTTATGTCTGTGACGATGTGTCTGTGGGTGGCGAGTGGCTCTAGGTGTTGATGCTGCGTCTGATAAGTGTGGGGATGCTATGAGCCATGTGATGGGGCAGGGCGGCAACGAGGCGGAACCTGTAAGGAAAATTAGGCAGGTAGCGAAATGATAAGGGACACTGAAGAAAAAAAGTCATGCAGACAGTGAAGAGTAAGTGTGTGTGCAGGGTAGGAGATGGGCGGGTGAAGGAAAGGGCTCCTGGGGCTACGGACAAGACTGGTGGGGAGACAAGCAGGTTCGTGGGCCGCTCGCGTATCCTTTCACACGCCAGACACGAGTCATATAAGGCAGAGGAGCTGATGATGGGTTGCGGCGAGCCCCTCAAGGGTTAAGGCAGCGCTGGGAAGGAGGAGGAGGAGGAGGAGGAGGCAGAACGTGCCGTCGTGTCTAGGAAAGAAAGCGCACAGGGGACAGTGAAAGCCAAGGTTGGGACGAACAATAAAAATTTAAAAAACATGATTGGCTGTGTTCACTTCCTTGACGCCGCGGGAAGTCCACCAACACCCATCGCTCCGGCGCGTCGAGGCTGAAAAATACACGCTCGTTTGTGGCGAGGAGAGAAAAGGAGCGTAAGGGTTGAGGGTACCTGCTGGAAAAGGAGGATGAGGAAGAAGCGAAGCGATAACTAAATTAAAGAAAAAAAAGTTCTATGAGACTGGACAAAATCAAATATAACATAATAGCGCGTCGGTTTCTAATCCCAGTAAGGCAAGCCGGAGTACCCATGAGACTGCTTGTGTCCATAATAATCGGCCGCGTGTGTGAGGCCTCGGTTTACGAGACGGACACCTTCGTTGGGCATCAAGTCGATCATGAATTATCGACGAGTGCGGTTATATTTTTTCAGCAGAGGAGGTTCACCCTAGGGGAGGCGGTGGCTGAGTGTTCAGCGTGCCGGAGCCGCGTCCTCCTGGACGCGGGTTCTCGTCCCGCCCGCCTTCACAAGCTGGGATTTTTCATTCACCGCGGAGTGGCCTAAGACTACCCTCATGCTGTCCTGAAGACCAACTATCAACCCGGACTCTGGATTCTCTCCCTAAAGAGAGGATCAAAGATGAGCTTTGGGAGGTAGCATGACCCCACTTGCCGCCACTGTAAACACTTGCCTGCGCCATAACGGGTGGGGCCGACCATTTGGCCCTACCAAGAAAAACATACCGGTGCCATTGGCTGAAACGTTAAAAAAAATTATAAGACAAAGTGAAGTGCAAACGAATGGTTGCGTGTAAAAAACGGCAGAGCTCGAGGCACGAATGAGAGGAAAGATTAAAAACAATCAACATAAATAAGAAAGCACTTGGGAAACCTTGGGCAGAATTAGACGAGCAAAACCACTTTGCTTATAATGAACATAAACTTGACTATTTTCATGCACGCGCAATAAATGTTGCAGTTGGTTGCCCACAGACGAACCTCCTCCTTCCATCTTCCCCTTCCCGCCCTCTCCTCTCTTCCCCTAGCTCTCCGGCCAAGGCCTTGCTCCGGCCCCGTTCTTCCCTCCCTTTCCTCCCTCTATCCCAGCATTCCCCTCCCTCTCCCAGCCTCCTCCTCGCCCCTCGAGTCTCATATCCTGTCCCGGGGGAAGGGGAACGAAAGCAAAAATTAGCATCTATTACGACGCCCTCATAAATGCACTAATGGTCGCCCATCACGGCACCTTTATCAGAGGGGTAATTACCGCCTGTCCGCCAGGTTTCCCAGATACAATAATGGCTGTCTAACGTTATTATTTTTTTCTGCGTTTAGTACTTCGCTAATCAACAAGGCTCCGTTCCCCCCAAATACGCCAGCGAACCAAGATTGGTGTTAAGGAATATATGATAATATCGAACTTAAGAGTGAAGACGATAGGCAAATATAAGTGCATAGGATTCTGAAAATAAAATGTTATAGAATGCGTAAAACAACCTACCGCTCGTCACACAGACAAGTAAACGTAATTACAGGGGACCCGGAAACAAATATTGGCCAATCAATCTTCTATGCTTCCATGTTTACTGAGTTCAGTCAATATGCCGACCTTCGCAATGCACCGCGCAATAGGAAGATTTTTTCGTATTCGTATTGCAAGATGGCGCCACTATAAACACTCGCCTGCGCCAGAACGGGCTGGGCCGACCATCAGGCCCCACCGGGAAGAAGCCTTGGGCCGACCATCAGGCCCCACCGGGAAGAAGCCTACTGGCGTAATAGGCCAAGACGTAAAAAAAAAAAAATGCATGTGCTTGGATGGGGTTTTCATTTGATATATTCTTCATCTTCCAAAGTATGATTGATGACACTTGTATTAATGTATTAATAATTATTATTTGAATGATAATTAGATCATTATATTTGATATACTCTGTTCCCTTGGTAAATGAAATTTCACGAACAATTGCATTTCATACTTTTGTCTATTTCCTTCACCATAAAACGATGAGCATTTATGTTTTTATCATTGTAAGACTTTTGGTGAGGATGAAAGTGGACCAAGTCAAGATAGACATGGGTAGTTAGAAACACTCAAATCATATATGCAATGACGAGTGGGATAGTTAAATAAATATTGCAGTAAAAGAGACAGACTGAAAAAAAGGTCGCAAATATTTTCCTCTGTGAGTTCGATGGTGCGGATGTAAGTTGCCAGAAAAAGCTGTCGAGGTCACGCGGTGTTGTTCAAAGTATACAGGTGTTACGAGCAACGGTTCCTAAAGAGATGCGATTTAGGTCTCAGTCTGGATAACAAGTGACACGGCTGATCAAGGGCAGAACAGCAGCTGAACTTCCATCTGGTGAAATCTTGATGGCTATCTCCGTAGACTTGGGAAACATTTTGTCACGAGGACTATAGTTTCTTGCCATCTGAATAATGATGATTCTTGTTACTAGAATGAACTCTTACAGGTTCTATAATGTAAACGTTACTGACCTTTCCCCTGAACAATCAAGTGGATCGATTTAATCTTTTTGTGTGCTATTTTTGCGCACGTAAAGAGAAAATGACACATACAAAGACAGACAAGACAGAGAAAACAGACAGGCAGACGGACAGACGGAGTTATGCAGAGAGAAAGAGAAACACACACACACACACACACACACACACACACACACACACACACACACACACACACACACACACACACACACACACACACACTTTTACCCTCAGTTTATAGGCGCGTTAAAAATAATCACTTCCCATTTACGTCACAAAACGCATACCACTCTCATGGGTGAGTGAGAGAGAGAGAGAGAGAGAGAGAGAGAGAGAGAGAGAGAGAGAGAGAGAGAGAGAGAGAGAGAGAGACTTCACACATCACATCACATCCTAAAGACCTAAACACATCACAAACGCAGCAGGCACACTCACCCACTACTAAGGACTGTGAGGTCTTTGCGTGACTACAGTGCTTTAACCCCCTCTGTAGTGAGACAGTCTGAAGTCCTCCACCTTTGCCTCATCCTTTACTTCCTCCTAACCACCCAGACTCATGTGCCTTACTCCTCTTTCTCTTCCTCCCTGACCTTGCATTCCTTTCCTTCCTTGACCTCATTTTCTCGTTTAGGATTCGTTTTTTTTTTGCTTCTTTTTTTCGTTTATCGTTATTTAAAGTTTTTTTCGTTTTTATTGTTTGTTTTTTGTTTTTTCGTTTGTTTTCGTGATGACAACCTGAAGCTCTGTACCCCTCGGTCAAGCTCTTTGCTTTCACCTAAATACTCCGGCCTTACACCTTTCTCCCATTCCCCTGTCCTGTTCCTTATCCCTGCACTATTTATGACTTTTACATGTTCACCAAAAGCATTCCGATCCCAAAAATTTTTACTTATTATTAAGTCGTATCGGCTTACACTAACTGCTCCTCCTAGATATGTGTGATCCTCTTCGGCGTAATGAAATTCTTTACAAAGTCTTAGACCCAGTTTCACAGTTCCCCATGATGGGTTAGTAAGCTCCCAAACCAATACCAGAGCCTTCGAAATTTCCTTGTATAGTGTCTGGTGCTTATATTTAAGTTCACAAATTTGATGAAACAAAACAGGAAAAGTCTTGTGTATTTAGCGTGGCATTGAAGACCTCACCATTTTGGATTGTATGGGATTCTATGGTTTGGTTCGGGCTGTTACGAAGACACTGTGTTGGACTGTGAAATCGGCTCTAAGGCCCCAAGAATTTCATTTCCGATTACGCTTTGTTGTTTTGTCAACGGATAATTATACATTACCTTCAGTTTTCCTCAGACTCGCTTAGGAAGTTATTTGCTAATCTAAGGCTGTCAAAGATTTAACCGTCCATCTTGATTCCTGTATTGTTTAACTAATATCTGAAACACTTTTGAGCAAACGGTGATTGTGTTGGAGACAATTTGATACACTGTCTATCGCCAACCTATCCTTTCATTGTACTTATCCGCTCTCACTCCCTGTTGGCCCACTGCCTTAGTTCCTTTATCTTCTGTGATTGCTTAACGCGAGACCCTGAAGTTTAATCCTTGCCTTGTCCTATATCACCCGTACTCTCTCCCGTCATACTTCCCTATCCAACCTTCCAATACTCACTCAACCATCCTCTCTCTCTCTCTCTCTCTCTCTCTCTCTCTCTCTCTCTCTCTCTCTCTCTCTCTCTCTCTCTCTCTCTCTCTCTCTCTCTCTCTCTCTCTCTCTCTCTCTCCTCCCTCCTCCTCTTCCTCCTCCTCCTCCTCCTCCTCCTCCTCCTCCTCCTCCTTCCCTTCCCTTTTCCCTGTTCCACCCCATCAGGAGTTGACCCAAAAGGGTTAAGAGGCTCATTAGCATAACGTTAATGCAAGCAGTGGTTATACGATTGCAGGGCAGACCAAAGTGTGTGTGTGTGTGTGTGTGTGTGTGTGTGTGTGTGTGTGTGTGTGTGTGTGTGTGTGTGTGTGTGTGTGTGTGTGTGTGTGTGTGTGTGTGTGTGTGTGTGTGTGTGTGTGTGTGTGTGTGTGTGTGTGTGTGTGTGTGCGCGCGCGTGTGAGTGAGGAGGGGCAAGTCTATTTATACACGTGGTTGATGGGTGGGTGGGATGTGCCCTTAGGTTTGATTGTGGGTGTGGGTGTGCATGTGGGCGTGTGTGGGTGGGGTGGGTGTTTTCCCCTCGATACAATGCTTAATGCAGACAATGCCAGAATGCAAACTTAAAATCAACTGATTTATGAGAGCCCCGTTGTTTCACACACACACACACACACACACACACACACACACACTGTCCTTGATCCCTCTCTTACTTTATGTTCATTTCAATTCTCCTCCTTCCCTTCATTTCCCTGAGCCCTCTCCCTTCCCCTTCCCTCGCCAACTTCCCACTCTCCCTTCCCCTCCTCGCCCCTCCTCCCACACATGCTGTCACCCGGTGTCCTTTCCTCGTTGTCAACTTTAATGTTTCGGAAAGCTTTTGTATAAACACTGTATAAACCGAATGAATTTATGCACCCACTGACGACAACGCCTAATGCAAGGAGGGAAAACGGGACGGAGTAGCTGGTTATTGTGGATTATCTACTGCGTACTAATGCCTTCCCCTGTTCATGTTAGCGAGAACTGTGCCTCGAAACCCCAGGAACACGGCACCACATATATTGAAGAGTTATTGTTTTGTTAAAGGTTAATATATCTAGCGCTATTCTGCCTCTCCGGTTATCTGTCACCGACTGAGTGTTGGTTGTCAATTCTCGTCATTGACTCCACGCGTGCACTACAGTGGGAGACATTAACCCCTCAAGGATGGGGACTTGTTGCCAGCGATTTATCGTATCGTATATTATTCAACTTGTTAGCCCTCTGTGGTTACAACGAAAGCGCTCTCATGCACACACACGCGCGCACGCACATACACACACACACACACACACAATGAATGAATGGTGTACACGGAAAAGGAGGCGCCCCGCCACATGCAGCCCTTATGACTACAGAGACCTGGCCGCCGTAAACAGGTCGGCGAGTTGACGTTTGCGTCGTCACGGCTGGCGGCGGCGTCCACACAGAGGCCGCCCGCTAACACCTTCCTGATGTCTCCGCCACCCCCCAGACGATGTGTGTGTGTGTGTGTGTGTGTGTTTACGTTTCAGCCTAAGGCGCCGATAGGCTTTCTTCGTGGGCCTGATGGCGCAGGCAAGTGTTTATAGTGGCGCCAATTTGCTTGGCTCATGCTGCCCCCCGGAGCTCATCTTTGATCCTCTTCAGAGCGAGAATCTACAGTCCGGGTTGATAGGTGGTCTTCGGGACAGCATGTGGGTAGTCTTAGGCCATTCAAGCAGTATGTAAGTGTGCTGCCGAAGACACATGGAGATGTTCAGGTGTTTAGACGCTCGCGAGGTTAGTGCCACCCTATAATGGAAGCGGTATGTAAGTGTGCTGCCGAAGACACATGGAGATGTTCGTGAGGTTAGTGCCACCCTTTAGCTAAAAGCGGTATGTAAGTGTGCTTCAAAGACACGAGGAGATGCTCGGATGTTTTAGAAGACATTGAGCTCCAGAACCATCGAATGAAATGAAAGTTCCTTATAAAAACAGAAGAAAACGCTATGAGTGAAAAATTAGCATAAGAAAAATAGAAATTTCTAGTTATTGAAATAGAAAAATTGTGCTCCTAAAGGCCGATTAGAAAATCGTTGCCTGCAAGGAGAGGGATTTATATGAATATCTGCGTTGCACAATCTAACGGCATTATTTTGCAATGGTCGTAGCCTGTCCTTGATGGAGGCTATTTTGATTGCTTGATAACTGACGATGATTGCTCTTTATTCTCATCTTCCATATGTAGGAACACTGGTTGCCTTAACTGTCATTGCAAATTAACCGTTGATACCATTTATATGACATAACGCATTTTGCGTACTATTAACCTTTTGAGAAGAAATTGTAAAAGTTAGAGCAGAAATCAGGGCAGAGGGCAAGGTGGGATTTTATCAGAGCATTTACCGGAGCAGGAAGGAACGCACTAATATCAGAGGTGGAGAACTTTGGGAATGGCCATTGTAGAGATGAAACTTAATATATTTACTCTGAAAAGAAAAGAAAAACATCCACAGTTTACGTAAATAAACAATAATAGTAACCATTCTGCGGGATGATGCAACGCTTGAAGGCGCTCACTTTTCTGTTCTAATCCCGTCACCAAAGCCTCATTTTGCCTGGTGGTTGACGTGCTCGCATGCCGGCACCGACCATGCCTCCACATGTGGCACAACTAATGATCCTGTCCCGCCGCGCCCGGAAGGCTGTTGGTGGTGGGGTCAGGGTAGGGCGGCGGCGGCGGTGGGGACGGCGGTGTCGGCAATGGAGGTGACGCGGGATTCGGGAAGTTGTGGCAGACGCTGCTCGCCGTTCACAGGCAACGGACGTGTTGTTGTGCAGTGCCGCGACCGGTGACCACGCCGCCTCGACGAGGGTTGGTCACCGCGAACCATTAGGACTTTTATTTTTGACACCTTTTTCAAGTGATGGTAAAAGGTGATGTTTGGGGTAAACTCCACTGGCCTTTGAGACCATGTGGTGGAGGATTCATCATTACCCCGGGACGAGCAAGTGCAACATTCGGGTTCCCCACGGAGGCAACAGTGAAAGATCCTTATTCAAACAGTTAAGGACCCAGAGCAACCTGAACACTTTGTATACAAGTTCCTGGACACCACTGGAGCCTCGCCTTCCCAGGACACAGGCAGCACATTCTTGTCTGTGTGTCCGCCTCCTCCAGCTCAGCGGTGACTTAATGAACGCTTGATGTGCACTGTTTCACCTTTCTTGATCTTTAAACGGAGGGACATCCTGGCGTCGAATTTAGGTCCTATGTCCTTGCTCATTTTTTTGTCCGGTTTTGAAATAGGATAAGCAAAGCGTTTATACATGTAGTCAGCCCCCCTCCACTCCTTCCTTACTTCTATCAACCAATTCCTTTCTTACGGACGCCAAAATGGTCGAATGAGTCCCGGTGTTCACGTTCCCCTTTTCTGTCTAATTGAGGGTACGATTAGCATAGAAGGTATACGTGTAATCAGTCTCCCTTCTTCCCCTTACATTATCTATATCAACCCTTCCACTTCTAGATGCTATCTCTCCCTCTTCTTCCTCACAGCTCTCTTCGTCCGCTATGTCATCTTCCTCCTGACCTTTCAATAGTTATGGGTTTGTCGCCCGGTCATTACTACACCCTTCTCGGCTCCCCGTCCCTCCCCTCCCCTACCTCACGCCGTCTCCTCCCTCCGTCTCTGCCCCGCCGCAGCGCTCCACGCCACGCTACACGCGAGAGGCACACGACACGAACAGTATGGACACGCACTCCGTTACTACAGACATGACGCCGCTTTGATCCTCCTCGATTCTCCTCATTGTGAGTTATAATTATATCGTGTTATTTATTACAAGGCATCGCGAGAGACACCCTTAGATAGCTCCCTGGCACTCGTGCTCCCGTTTATCACCGTCCAGTTAGTCCAGTCCAGCCATTAAGGGTTGCTGGCGCGCGCACACACAGTGAACAGTAACATAATCAATGGTAATGGTGGTGATGGTAATGGTATGGAGAGAATAGTATGGCAAGATGTGATGATCGTGGTGGTAACAGAAGAGAAGATGGCGCCACTATAAACAATTGCCTGCGCCATGACGGGCTGGGGCCGAATACCATCCAGGCCCCTCAAGCAAGCCTACCGGCGCAATGGGCGGAGATGTAAAAAATAAATAAGTAAATAAGATAAAACAGCTGGGGTGATACATTCTTCTCGCGGTAAAGAAAGAACTAACGTAAGGTAATGCAACACTTCACATGATCAGTTCCAAGTCATTCCGAGAGAGTGAAATATTTATCAACATTTACGAAGCCTTCCGTCACTATCACCACGGAGTAACTGTTCAGCCTAACACTCCATATCGCTGTTACTCTTTTATTCTCCCATCTCCCTCTCCGTTTCTTGTGATTTTTCTGAGTTTCATCTTTCTCCTCTTTTTTTCTTTCCTCTCCTCCTCTTCTTCAACCTCCTCCTCCTCCTCCTCCTCCTCCTCTTCCACCACCACCCCCTACTCGTATCTCTTTTCCATCCTATCCCTTAAGACCTTGAGAATACGCTACATGTTACAGTCTTGCCTCACACACACCGCCGAGGTCACGGGATCTGTTAGTAATGAGTTTCGGCCGACCATGCGGATATTGAATGGACTTGTGGCAGGCTTTGTGAGGCATAAAAGCAGGAAAAGTCGTACATTTTGTTTTCCTAGGCTGAAAACGAGGCCACAGTGGACATAAAAGACATAAAAGATAATGGGAAGAAGAGATTGCGAAAGAAATAAGCTCGGAATAAAGCAAGATAAAGATATACACTAGAAGATGAACGGAGACAGCTTCAAAGAGTAGGTATTTATTACACAACAATGGCTTCGCGGTATCTATTAGCTGACAAAGTCTTATAAACCGATGCGTACAATATGGTTTAGATATAGATTTAAGAAATTAAACAAACATAATAGAAAGAAAAGCAGAAATATGAATGGACAAAGTTTTGGGAACATTATTTTAGTAAAAGACTTGTTAGCCATCCGTTATGTCATGATGATTTTGCTGAGTTAACATCGTATCAAGTTCTTTTACAACACTGTGCATGATTCCTCCTCCTAAAAGCAGAGAACACAGAGAGAATATTATTCAGCAAAGAATTCTTATCAGATATTCGTTATACGGTGACGGTGATTCGGCTGCGGTATAACGTAACATTTGGCCCTTTATATGTAGTACGTAGCGTCTCTACGATGGTGTGATTCCCCTCCTTCTGAAACAAAAGAAACGTAATAATGATATCTAGCGGAGGACTCCTATTAATAACTATTCTCTAAAAAGAGATGCTGCTGAGGTAACATCACATCCATTCCCTTTACATGAAGCGTCCAGCGTTTGAGAGGGCATGGTGTATAGCTGTGTGTATGTGTGTGTGTGGTGGGGGGGTATGTATGTATGTATGGATATACCAGTATATATATATATATATATATATATATATATATATATATATATATATATATATATATATATATATATATATATATATATATATATATATATATATATGTGTGTGTGTGTGTGTGTGTGTGTGTGTGTGTGTGTGTGTGTGTGTGTGTGTATGAATATGTGCAATTCACCACGGCCTGATCACGAGTTCGACTCGTAATCGGCAGCAGGTATCCTCCCGACATGAACAAGTGCTCTTTTATCGTCGATCTCTAGTACTGGCAGGACTCGCACACCACACACCCCATCAAGGGGGAGCAGTAACCACTCCCAGTCAAGGAAAGAATCCGGCCGAGCGGGCTCGAACCGCCGCCCTGTGAAGCCTGGCAGCGCAGCGCTCTAACCAGTTGCGCCACGGTGTGGTTTTGTGTGTGTGTGTGTGTGTGTGTATGTGTGTGTGTGTGTGTGTGTGTGTGTGCGAATATTAAATTCATTAATTAAAACTGTTTTATTGCACGGGAATATGTTTTATTATATTACCTATGTCGTCCTCCTTGTCCGTCTTTGGCGCAGGCGCACGCGGTCGCAAACTCTCACATGCAGGCATGCACGCGCGCACGCACGCACGCACAGGCACACGACCCCCCCCCCACACACACACACACACACACTCACAGACACACGCACCCACCCAGGCACACGCACCCCCACTAATCCACACACTCGCTCACCAATATACACACACATCCACCCACCACCACACCCACACCACACACCCACACCCACGGGCACACGCCCCCCCCCACCCCCGACACACCGGCACACGCCCCCCCCCCCACCCCCCACACACACAGGGACACCCCCCAACACACACAGGCACACGCCCACCCCCACACACACAGGCACACGCCCTCCCCACACACAAACAGGCACACGCCCCCCCCTCACCCCACACCCACAGGCACACGCCCCCCCTCCCCCCCCCCCGATACACACACAAACGACCCCTCCCTCCCTCCTTCCCTTCCTTCTTTCCTTTCTTCCTCCGGTGATGGCAAATCAATAATACGTCAAAACAAACCTCCTTCTAGCTGCGGGCGGCGCCACAGTCCATTAACATAAACGCCGAGATAGTGTGAGCTGATTTGCTTCAAGACGCCAATACTTTGCTACTCCGTCCGTTCAGCCTCCCTGTAAGGAAGGAAATCTCATATATGCGAAAACTTTGGAGACAAAAAAAAAGTTATTCGTTTCTATTTGCTGAGTACGATATGGCGTCACTAGTGGCGCTCCTTTTATGACTTTGCAACTGTCATCACACGTCAACTGAACACACATTACTTTTTTTATCAATTCCAATTTTCGGGTTTGGCACCGTAGCAAATAGGATTACAATAACGACCATTATTCTTATTGTCACACCAAACGCGGCGAATCATTTCATAACCCAGGGACGGCCAGCTGAAAAATATATATCCAATATCAAATTCTGTACCTCGTTTTTACCTCTTTATTTCTCGCTAACTGGTTTATGCGATTAACGAAATTTGATGCAATATTGGAATATTCGCCGCCGCTGCCCCGCCCCCGCTGCAGCACCGCCGCCCCCACCGCCGCGTGTTGGAAGGGTGTGGGACCTGAGGGTGGAGGGGGATGGGGATAGAGAACGCCAATGTTCACGTTATCCCCCTCCTCCTTTTCCTCTTTTTTTACATAATGGAGGAGTAAGGTAGATGGAAGTGATGGTGGAGGGAGATGGTGATAGAGGTCGCTGATGCCCACGTCCTGGTCCTCCTCTTTCTGATATGATGGGAGGGGTAGATGGAGGAGGGTGATGGGGGAATGGAAAGGGACAGAGGACACTAGTGCTCGGTTTGTGGCTTAAGGCCGCTTTCACAGTTACTTTGTTTTGATCGTTCCCAATGGCTGTTATCGCCGCTATAGTATTTCCACGTAAAACTGGCCGATGGGGTAGTGGCGGCTGCGGGGTTAGCCTAGCCCCGCACCTTGGCACACACTCTCAACACGTCTTGCTTCCTCTGCAGCCGCCACTACCCCATAGGCCAGTTTCACGTGGAAAATTATAGCGTCGATCGCCGCCACTGGTAACGATCAAAACAAGGTAGACTGTGAAAGTGGCCTTTAATCTTGTTTTAGCTCTGAAGGCTCAACTAATCCGGTTTGCTAATCCAACATTCCGTTTTCATTGAGACATTATTGGCCGGATTAGATGGTCGTGCTGGGTCATTTGTAAGAAAGTCAGAGGTCGACACGGACGACAAGCAAAGTCTCAGTCCCTAGTCTTAAAAATAAAAAAAAATATATCACTTTTCATACGCCTACCTCAAGGAAAAGCGGTGAACGAGAATGAAGGAACGGGAACAAGGATAAAAAAGGGAACGATGGGGGATAAGAAGGAAAGGCTTGAGAATTAAGAAGCAAAAATTAAGAAGAGAAACCACTGTTAACCCGGTAGCAGCGACGGGCCAAATTTGTGCCATGATATAAACCCCCCAAAATAGATGATAGTACATAATCTGATCACAAATGCTTTGATATATATTATGAAGTGGTTTATGTGAGGAGTGATTTTTTTTCTCATTTTTCTTACTATGAGGGACCATTAAGAAACATGATCCCCGCTGCTACCGGGTTAAAATAGGGTACGAGGAGCGAATATTGACACAGATGGATGAAGACAAGAATTTGAAAGAACCTCCGTGGTGCTCCTGACCCATCTCGATCTGTCACTTTCACTGAGCTGCTGCAAGATAGTCAGCATAACGATGAGACAAGTGCTTGCAGGGTGGAGGCATACCTGAGCGGCGTGACGTGGAGTGTGGCGTTGATGTTGGTGATGGACGCGGTGGTGATGTGGAAGGACAGAGATGGAGTGATCGGCTAATCTCTCTCTCTCTCTCTCTCTCTCTCTCTCTCTCTCTCTCTCTCTCTCTCTCTCTCTCTCTCTCTCTCTCTCTCTCTCTCTCTCTCTCTCTCTCTCAGTAAGGGGTTACACGAGTAATATTTATACCCGATCGGCGGTCACTATCATACACACATGCGCGCACAGGCAAACACGCCCGAACACACACACACACACACACACACACACACACACACACACACACACACACAAACACACACGAAAGCTTCAAAACGGCAACAATCACAGAAACAAACACATTACTCTAAATTACGCAGGCCCAGCTAGGCGCAGAGGACTCGAAAAGTGCCACAAACTCCCTCATGCAAGGTACGGGAGACGCCTAACTTTGCCTCTGGCCGCCAAACTCTGTAAACTAAAAATCCATAAGGGGCAGAAGGGGGTGGGGGTGGGGGAGCTACGGGAGCGGCGACACTAATATCTTATTTTTCATCGTTAAATGGTTTCTTCATGGGGGGGTGACATTAACACCACCACCACAACGGCCAACCTTCACCTTGTAGCCACGCACGGGGAAGACCTCAAGCCTAGGTTTCGAAGCAGAATGTTGCAGAAGAAAAAAAATTAGTTCTTCCTCCCCTCCCAAATCATTCTGACTTCTCCACGTTCAATCCTTACCCTCCCTACCCTTCCAACGACTAACTCTGATACAAATACAAAGCAGAAGGAAAGAGAGGAATAAAATATGTTTAAACGCACACACACGCATACGGACACAATTCTACGCATTCCGCTGTGCACAAGTTCTTCCCTTCATGGTGTCGTAAGAGGTTACATTGTTCAGTCAGTGGGCGTTCCTCCTGTAAAGATTATTACCTTGAAATGCATTAGTGGTGAGAATCATAATACGAAACAAAGAAATTATCAAGGCCTCTGTTGGGTGGATACTGTCATGGTTGTGTGCGTATATGTATTCTTCAGTGCATATGAATAGTTGTACTTTCGGAAGAAAAAAAAATGATGTAATATTGCGTGGCCTAAGTTGTCGGTTCTTTGAATCCATTTTCCACCCTGAACAAGAGAAAACTTTCGCGAGTAATATCGTGTACGCCAGGTTGCCATTTCTTGCAAAGATCAATATAAATGTGAAGCTAATCCGCGGTGCTTGCTGTGGTATTATTACTTGCCCTAAGTTGTTAGTTCTAACAGAGACTAATAAGAAGCAAATGGTGTTAATCTGTAATGCGAAGCCTTGAGCTCCTCACTCATCTCCACACGAGACACCAGCGCGGGGCCACACACCCTTCTGCCGCTGACCGAGGAGGCTGAAAGAGCAGGGATGAGGCCACAGCAGCACACAGGAGCACGCTGGTGCGGCTCGTGAGGACTGTCAGAATGGGCGGGGAGAAGGCCTTCTTCTGGGCGCTGCTGCTCACCTCTCTGTTCACAGCAGCGTGCGGCCGCGTCTTCTGCTACAACGGAGGGCGATGCGTCTACAACCGCTGCATCTGTCCGCGAGGGTTCCACGGCTCCCGCTGCCAGTACGGTGAGTGTTCCTGCTTGTCATCATGTCGGCTCACTGGACCTCAGACACTTTTTTAACTCCTCTCTCTGTGCTTGTTTGCTTCTTGTCTTCCTATTTTACCATTGGTTGCTGGACGTGACCATCCCTACACCCGACTTCCCTTCTTTTTTTCATTCATTGAGTCATTATTTCACTCCTATTCTCGCTCAACCATTCATCCATTACATCTTCCTCTCCTTCCTTCTCTCTTAATCTCATCATTCCTTCACATTCATGTTTGTCGACTGGTGCGGCGTCCAGGAGGGCGCAGTTCGTGGCAATTTATCAGTCATAGCCGACTGGCATAAGATTATCTATATGCTACCCAGAAGACGACCATCAGTCAACCCGGACTGGCATAAGATTACCTATATGCTGCCCAGAAGACGACTATCAGTCAACCCGGACTGGCATAAGATTACCTTTATGCTGCCCAGAAGACGACCATCAGTCAACCCGGACTGGCATAAGATTACCTATATGCTGCCCAGAAGACGACCATCAGGAACCCGGACTGATATCTGATTACCTGCTGCTGCCCATCAGATTACCTGTATGCTGCCCAGAAGACGACTATCAGTCAACCCGGACTGGCATAAGATTACCTTTATGCTGCCCAGAAGACGACCATCAGTCAACCCGGACTGGCATAAGATTACCTGTATGCTGCCCAGAAGACCATCAGTCAACCCGGACTCTAGATTTTCTCTAAAAAGAATTTCAGAGATAAGCTCCGGGGGAGGGGGGGGCAGCATGAGCCAAGCAAGATGGCGCCGCTATAAAACACTTGCCTGCGCCATAACAGGCTGTGACCGATCACAACGCCCCACCAAGAAAGTCTACTGGCGCCACAGGCGAAACGTAAAGAAAAAAAATCAAGACAAAATCTACGCATTACAAGTGTGCCCAACTTCAAAGCAAAAAGTAAATATCTTGTACTATCATATTTGCGTACGTAGCTATCCTGTCTCTGTCCTCTGATGCCTTTCTTTGTCTCCAGTTTTGCAGGGAGCTAACTCAAATGAAAGAAGAATAAAGAGGGATTCGTAAATGTAAGGTTTGGAGAAGGTTGTCGAGTGTCTCAAGAGGGACCGAAGAGATATCATTAACTACAGAGTATATATATGAGAGAGAGAGAGAGAGAGAGAGAGAGAGAGAGAGAGAGAGAGAGAGAGAGAGAGTGGAGAGAGAGAGAGAGAGAGAGAGAGAGAGAGAGAGAGAGGAGAGAGAGAGAGAGAGAGAGAGAGAGAGAGAGAGAGAGAGAGAGAGAGAGAGAGAGAGAGAGAGAGAGAGAGAGAGAGAGAGAGAGAGAGAGAGAGAGAGAGAGAGAGAGAGAGAGAGAGAGAGAGAGAGAGAGAGAGAGAGAGAGAGAGAGAGAGAGAGAGAGAGAGAGAGAGAGAGAGAGAGAGAGAGGCCTGCATGCACTCTTTTGGGTCTTCCTCTGACTGCATGAACTCTTTTAGCGATTCGTCTGGCTGCATGAACTCTTTTAGCGATTCGTCTGACTGCATGAACTCTTTTAGCGATTCGTCTGGCTGCATGAACTCTTTTAGCGATTCGTCTGGCTGCATGAACTCTTTTAGCGATTCGTCTGGCTGCATGAACTCTTTTAGCGATTCGTCTGGCTGCATGAACTCTTTTAGCGATTCGTCTGGCTGCATGAACTCTTTTAGCGATTCGTCTGGCTGCATGAACTCTTTCTTTTAGCTTTCCTCTCTTTACAGACCGCGACGAGTGCCAAGTGAACAACGGCGGATGTGAACACTCTTGCAAGAACACCGTCGGCTCTTTCCTGTGCTGCTGCAGCCCAGGGTTCAGACTCAGGCACGACGGTAGATCATGTCAAGGTGGGCATGGGACACCACTCGGTTCCTTTCTTTCTTCAGTGACTCGCTATTTCCTTATATTCATTTCTTTTCACGTATATCTCCTGTTGTACCTTTTTCTTCTATGGGATTTTTTTTTCTCATTTCTTTTACACATACGTATTTCTTGTTGATATTGTTTCCTATACAGACTTTGTATTTTCACACCTTCCTCCTGTTGTTTTTAATCATAATTGCGACACTTAAATTTTTTTTTCCATTCCCTTCTTTGTTTTTCGTAGTCTTACCCTGTATTTTTTTTTCTTCCTTCTGTGTCCCAAATGTATTCTACACTAATCTATTTTCGTCCACTTTCAATCCTTTTTTTTTTTCATCATATACACCCTCTAGTTCTCTACCTTCGTTTTCTTTCTAATATCCCTTGACTTGTACATGTCGCCTGTTTTGAAGACACCAAAGTGTCTGAGCGGAATAAAAACATAACTGACGATTATAAAGCCAACGAGAGAAGGGAAGCACAGGCCGCCTCCTAACTCTTGCCTCCTCCTCCACCTTCAGACGTGAACGAGTGCGAGTTCCACAACGGCGGGTGTTCTCACGAGTGCGCCAACACGGTGGGGTCTTACCGCTGCCTCTGTGAACCCGGCAGTCACATGTTGCCTGACGGACGAACCTGCGTTGGTGAGCCAGAAGAGGACAGGATAAAAGAGCAGGAAAAAGGGAGGAGAGGAATGGGCGGGAGAGAGATGGAGATGGGTAGGACTGCAGTGCATGTGGGGAGGAGACAGGGAGGAGTGGAATGGAAGGGAGAGAGAGATGAAAATGGATAAGAGGACAGTGCAGGATGACAGGTGGCAGAGAAATGTTGAAAGGGAGGTGATGTAGGGAAAAGGGCGAAGGGATGCGAGGGTGGGACAACGAGAGACTGAGTACAAATCTCCATCTCACCCTCGCAGCCAAGCCCTTTTGACCCACGCGATGGATGCCTAACCCGAAGTGTCGTGTTGCAGGTGGAGCTTCGTGTGCCGAAAGGAATGGTGACTGCGACCATTTTTGTGATGACACAAGGGGCTGGGCAGAGTGCTCCTGTCGCCCTGGGTAAGTGGTAATTATAGAGACACAGCGAGGAGGCAGGGAGGGGTCGCCAGTTGTAGTGGGTGATGGTTAGCAGGGACGAGTTTGCATGCAGGAGGTCACTGGTAATTTCAAGGCAACAAGAGCTACTGATCCAAACAGCCCCAAGTGGTGCATGTCACTTGTATATCATTGGACAGCAGTATTACGCCAGATGGGGTACATAGATCGTACCCCGTCTTGTTTTGATCTATAGCACAATTATTTATTCAAAGTTTCAGTTTTGTGGGACAGGTAAAAAGGAGTCGTTGTCACTGGGAATATCTGTTAGTCCACACTGGTCTTATTTTGTCCATGACCTTTTACTTCTACTCAGGTTCAAGTCTTTTCAGTGCGCCAGGTATTACACAGCACAAAGTTTCAAAACTCCCATGTTGATGATGGCGTCCTTGTGTTTCAGGTACAGACTCGGGCGGGATGGTAAGTGGTGTGAGCCCCTTGACCCGTGCCTTGTGGACAACGGCGGGTGTCAACAAACCTGCTTGACAGAGCAAGGCCATGTCCGCTGCAGCTGCAGAAGAGGTTTCACTTTAACCAACGACCTTGTTTCATGTGTTGACCTTGACGAGTGTGCGATCCCTGATACATGCAGCCACCAGTGCCGCAACACATGGGGCTCCTACGAGTGCGTCTGTAACACGGGTTATCAACTTGGCACTGACAACAGATCCTGCTTCAGTAAGTTCCCTGAAAGGCAGACAATATAAGACAGAAAGGTCTGATAAGGCGTTTAGGTAAAGCAGGAATCGCACACCGCACACATATGACATAAGACCAAACATATTGTGTTATCAATGTATCATTTCCCTCTTATAGTTATTTAAGTCTGATGATCTTTAATCATGACTACTAAGGATTTCTTTTTGACATAATGTTATATTGCAAGACACTGTGAGCATAGTAGTATAACGAAACCTCATTTAATCGTAGTTTCTCTTTTTCTTCGGCAACACTTCTAAGGAGAGAAAACTCCCATTCTTTCGTCGGCCCAAACAAAAAATGACGAGAAAATAATCGTTACGTCCTTTCCTCCCCAGTGATTGACATGGAGGTGATCAACTCATGCATCGAAAACAACGGCGGCTGCCAACACATGTGTCGCCACAGCCCAAGCGGTGCCGTGTGCACCTGTCACCCGGGCTACGAGCTGGAGGCAGATGGCCGCACCTGCCAGGTGAGGCATCGGGATGCTGATCCAACGGCGTAGCCGAATCACATCTTGATTATTGGCTTATAGACACATTGTTTTGCTTACACGTCCAGTGTGCTAGCTGCTACCCTCTCCTATGTATTTACCGCGTCAGGATGAGAACGAGTGCGGAGCACGGACCCACCGGTGTCAGCAGGAATGTATCAACACAGCCGGGGGTTATTTTTGCGCCTGTACCCAAGGCTTCACGCTGAGCTCTGACACCTTCACTTGTCTGGGTAAGTAACCCATTACTATAGTCTCCGCCTTGCTTATTGCCCTTTGACGAAGAAGGTAACTTATGTACTTACTAACAGATGTCGATGAGTGTTCGATGGAAAATGGCGGCTGCGAACACGAGTGTCAGAACACACTGGGATCCTTCACGTGCTCCTGCCTCAGAGGCTACGTGATAGTCGACGGTGTTCACTGCGACAGTGAGTTTTCAGTTACTTCACCATCGCAGCCATTTTTAAGCGTTTTCATGAATGAAACCCTTGGTAGTTTCGGATACATAAATATATAACACATTTAACAGTAAATGACCAGACCGAATAACGCATTTTCTAATAACCACAGACATCTTATAGTTTGGTTTACACCTCACAGCGGTGAGCGGTGACTATGACATCGACTACTCTGGCCTCAGCATCCACAGTGATCAGGACATTGGCACTGCGACCCTGGAGGACCACTCGCCGGTGCTGAACAGCTCTGGAACTATAAATAGAGACTTATGGAACGACGTGACCTACGCCGAGTACAGCAAGACAACGACACTCCAGACACGTGAGTAGACGCGTGGAACTGCACCCATGTGGACTGTTTGTACATGCAAAACAGACAATTGTTCTCGAAAGGAAAAATATAATAGAATAATGCTAGTTCTCCTTGTGATATTTCAGTGTTTCAATGGGCAAGAACATGTTAAGTTACTTTTAAGATGGAAAATATGAAGAGTCGAGGATGTCACATGTGCAAGTGTCTAACAGGAAAATGTATCCCGCAGGATGTGTTGCAGGGAACTTTGGACCTAACTGCTCCTTAACGTGTGGCGACTGTCCGGGGGAGTGTGACGCGTCGGGCTGTGTGTGTCCACCGGGCCGGACTGGCGACCGCTGTGACCTCAACTGTCCTGCTGATTTCTATGGGCGTGGCTGTAATGAGGTGAGTTCGGCAGTGCCAAGATCTCAGGAACAGCAGCCGCTTGGGTCACCATTGCCAGAGTTAGGCTGAAGTTACCACTCATAAACTGTACTTAACCTCTGTTTGTGCAGAAAAGAGTTCCAAACGATTTACAAAATAAATTTATCCATCGTAGGTGTGTCGTTGTGAGAATGGCGGCACGTGTGACCCCGTAACCGGCAGATGCACGTGCCCGCCGAGTGTGTCCGGCGACCACTGCGAAGATGGCTGTCCCGCAGGTAATATATCAGCTCATCACTTTTCTTCATACAATACCTATTTATACTAATCAATATAGGTTTATCATTTTTACTATTGCAATTATGAGGGTCGAGAGTCAAGACATGTTTAACAGCACGTAACGTAACAACATTTTCTAACACTGACACCATCCTCGCCTTGTCCTCCCAGGGTATTACGGGGCGCAGTGTGACCGGCGCTGCCCCATGATGTGCCCCAACATGCGCTGTAACAAAGTCTTCGGCTTCTGCGAGTGTGACCCTGGACGCTTCGGGCCCAAGTGTAACATGCCGTGCCCTTCCCTCACGTGGGGTCCAAACTGCCGCCACCAGTGCCTGTGCCAGGCCCGTTCGACGTCCCGGTGCCATCCAGAAGTAAGATCATTTGTAATATGGATGGTGTGATGATCTTGTAGTTGCCCCATTGTTTTTTTTGTAGTTATTAGTATATACGCCATTGTCATCTACAAATATCACTTCATTCTTAACCAATAAAGCTTCTCGCCTTCACACCTCTCTTTAAGAGCGGTGTGTGTGAGTGCAAGCCAGGATACGTTGGCGAGGACTGTTCTAAGGAGTGCCCTGAGGGTCGCTGGGGCGCAGGGTGTTTGCACGAGTGTCAGTGTGCTAGCGGGGCCACGTGCCACCCCGCTACAGGTGTCTGTGGCCTAGACTGCCCTCCGGGCTTCATGGGAACAGACTGTAACACACGTAAGCCACTATTCCCTATTCACTATGTTGATTACTGCCGTCTGCTAAGAATATGCATTTATATCGACCTGTTAATACTGATAATACATGTGTACAGCGTGTGCGGCAGGGCACTACGGGCCGGGGTGCATGAAGGCGTGCATGTGTGGTCTGCGGCACTGCGATCCCAGCACCGGCGTGTGTCTCTGTCCTGCCGGGAAGAAAGGACCCAACTGTAACCAAGGTCAGTGGATGCTTGAGAGCAGTATACTCTGTGGGGGGATTTCATTAGGGTCAAGCTTTTCAGGAAAATTAATAAGGTTTTTAAAAATGAGCAAGTAAATGTGATAAATATTGTACATCCCCTTAACATTAAAATTACTCCTCTTGCCAGCGTGCTCTGACGGGGAATATGGCCACAGCTGCCTGAAGACGTGTGAGTGCAAGAACGGTGCCACGTGCAACCCTGTGACCGGAAAGTGCCACTGTCCTTCAGGATACGTGGTGAGTGACAACCTCCGACAGACACTGTACCCATTCACTGCTGTGTGGACATGTGCATGGGGCATGGATTAAAGGATTCTGCCTATCCATCGCCACTGTGCCCGGGAATCGAACCCAGGACTTATCGTTTGTAATGCGAGCATGCTAACCATTGCGCTACAGAGCTGTGTGTGTGTGTGTGTGTGTGTGTGTGTGTGTGTGTGTGTGTGTGTGTGTGTGTGTGTGTGTGTGTGTGTGTGTGTGTGTGTGTGTAGTTCCATTCACAATATTGTGTATGTCTCAGGGGCCGACATGTGAGGCGCGGTGCCCAGCTGGCCGGCACGGCGTCAACTGCAGTGAAACTTGTGGTTGTCTGAATGGTGCCTCGTGTCACCACAAAACAGGCAGGTGAGTGTGAGTTGTCCCTTTTTCCCGACTTAGGATCTTTGAAAGGTGTCGGATGGTGAAGGTACATTACTTAATTGCATGTGTTCATATTCTCTCTGATTCCGTCCACACAGGTGCCAGTGTCGTGCAGGATTCACAGGTTTCAGCTGTGGTCAGCCGTGCCCTCTGGGACGATTCGGGGGGGACTGTGTGTCAGTGTGTGACTGCAATAACAGCGGCAGCTGTGACCGTGTGACTGGGGAATGTAGCTGCGCCCCAGGATGGCGGGGCTCTCGGTGCGACATCCGTGAGTAGCGCAAGGAACCGAGTTTTAAACAGACTTTGAAAGTACTTTAGACTTGAATAACTTTATAGGGAAATATTGTTGTCTGTCTTAATACGAACTATTGACCGAAATATCTTTCAGCATGCAAGGTGGGCAGCTATGGGGCCGGATGTGCCATGAACTGTAGCTGTGCTAATGGAGCCGAGTGTGACCACATCTCTGGCGCTTGTGTCTGCAAGCCAGGCGAGTCTCTCACTACACTACACTCCAAAATAAACTGTGTTCCATAAATTCACATAAATGGAAGGTTCCTATATCATAATGTTATGAAGTAACCACTTGTTTCTAACCTTCCTCAGGCTGGCGAGGAACATTTTGTTCCAGGCCGTGCCCGGACGGCTTCTGGGGCATGGAGTGTCGCTATCAGTGTGACTGTGACAAGGGGGCAACCTGCAACCTGGCGACAGGCGTGTGTTCATGTCCACCGGGCAAGCATGGCCACCACTGCTCCAAGAGTGAGTGTGGCATTACTCTTATATAACCTACTAGTCTCACCAGTTTCTTACCTAACTGACCACCTTCAGTGTTTACAGTCTGCCATTACATTGCTGTCTTCAGATCACTGTTTATTTTTGCTCAGTATATATTATTTTAGTAAATCACGTGCTGAGTAAGTGATATGCTGATTTTCTGTATCGTCCCCAGCCTGTCCGAGTGACCGGTGGGGAAGCGATTGTCAGCATGCATGTCTGTGTTACAATGGAGGGGTCTGTGACCGCGTGTCCGGGGCTTGTGTGTGTCCTGCTGGCTACATCGGTGCCACATGTCAAGACAGGTGTCCTAACGGCACCTTCGGCAGTGGATGTCAGCAAACCTGCCTGTGTCAGCATGGCGCCAGCTGTCAGCACAACACAGGAGCATGTGTGTGTCCACCAGGCTACACCGGCACCTACTGCGAGCGAGGTTGGAGAAAACACGATGCCTTGAAAAGATGAGGATCATTATATTCAAATAAAAGCACTTAAATTCTCATATGAAAGTAATAAAACTGTGTGCCTGTTTATTATTCAGGGTAATACATTTGGAATTGTATGTTTGATTCCGTGCCTAAGTCTTGGCCTTGCAGTGTGCGGGCCGGGGAGGTACGGGCCAGGGTGCAGCCTCACGTGCCAGTGTGCGAACGGCGGCGAGTGTGACGCAGTAAGCGGTGCTTGCAAATGTATGCCAGGCTGGTGGGGGCCCCACTGCAACAAGTCTTGCCCACTAGGTTAGTTCAGTTTTTCCCTAAGCTGTTTATAATGAGTGTGTGTGTGTGTGTGTGTGTGTGTGTGTGTGTGTGTGTGTGTGAGGAGAGTTCTGCTGATCATCGAATACCAGCAGTGACCGCCACGGCGCTCCTTTGCAGGGAAATGGGGCGCGGGGTGTGAGCTAGTGTGTGACTGCGAGCAGGAGGCGCGTTGCCACCCCATCACGGGCCAGTGCCAGTGCCCGCCAGGCTACATCGGTGACAAGTGTCAGTTCAGTAAGTATACTCCAACACTTAACCACCTCCTAGTGATGGGTGATGCTCGATTATTTCAATAATCAATTATTTTGATTACTACTGTGGTCAGTAATTGATTAGTAATCGATCACTTTTTGATTACTTTCACTTTAATTTAAATCGTACAGTGGTACATTGGTAGAGTATGAACTATAATGTTATCATCTATGTACACTCTCTCTCTCTCTCTCTCTCTCTCTCTCTCTCTCTCTCTCTCTCTCTCTCTCTCTCTCTCTCTCTCTCTCTCTCTCTCTCTCTCTCTCTCTCTCTCTCATAATCAAATATTTAGTAATGTAAAATATCCAGGAAAAAAAAAGCTTAAAATTTAATTAACAAAAATCAAAATGGAAGTCACAAATTCGTGACTTTAATAATTATCAAGTAATAGTTTGGTAATCGATTACTAGGAATTATAATCGATTACTGATAAACTTACCTTGTAATCGATGTAATCAATTACAAGTAATCGCTTCTGCCCACCGCTACCACCTGCTTACTTTTCTGAGATATGCGTATGAATGTGAGACTTTATAGACATTTGTCATTCCAGTCTGTGCCTTGGGTCAGTACGGGGTGAAGTGCAGCAAGGAGTGTCGCTGTGGCCCGTCCCAGTCGTGTGACCACGTGAGTGGGAGGTGCACGTGTCCCCCCGGCCGTGAGGGACAGCAGTGCCACCAGTGTGAGTCAGCTTCTCACGCATCATTACTTGCTTGACTTCCATTCCAACACATAATCGGCTTACTCATCCCACCGCATATAAACAACTCGACTCTTCCACAGACTGTGCCGAGGGGCTGTGGGGAGAGGGCTGCCGCCAGAAGTGTAAGTGTGCCGGATCATCTCTCTGCGACCCCATGACTGGCGAGTGTTTCTGCCCCGCGGGGCTGAGGGGCAGGAAGTGCCACAGGGGGTGTCCAAGGGGACGCTACGGAGTCGACTGTAAACAGGTGAACGTTACAAGACCGATTGTGTGCTCCCCAAGCCATTACTGCAATGCACTCCCCATCAGATAAACACTGCTGAGCGTAACATTTTCACTTTCCTCCTAAACAGAAATGTCAGTGTAAAAACAGGGGAACATGCGACCGTGTAACGGGTCAGTGCCAGTGTCGCGACGACTACTATGGTGCCACGTGCTCCCTCGCCTGTCCTTCTGGCACCTATGGGCCGGGTTGCAACCAGGTACAGCTTGTCAGGGTATGCATGTGGATGAGTTCTAGATGTGTGACCCCAAACCTTCTATGACACTTTGTAATGTGTCACCGGCAGACGTGTGAATGTCAGCATGGCGGGGTGTGTGACTCAAGCGGGGCATGCAGCTGTCCGGCGGGGTACACGGGGCAGCTCTGTGAAACCACCTGCTCACCGGGCACCTGGGGACGCCACTGCCCCTCTGAGTGCCACTGCCAAAACGATGCACTTTGCCATCCAGGTAACAACACAACCCTGAAGCAAATCCCATAATAATGCAAGTTACTATACTTAATTTGGCAATACCTTGACGAAAGTTTCATACTCTGAAATAATGCACATTGAACTCTTTCCTCTCATACTTTTCTTAGTTTCTACAATCCTGCCATTCGTATTTCATTGTTCCACCAATACAAAACAGAAAAGCTTCATTTGTCTAGAACAGAACTCTGGAAAGTAAATCAGTTTCCATACACTGTGAAGGAATTGAGCGGTGCTTTGAGGTTAGGTGTTTCTTATCGTCTCCACCAGTTATTTTTCCTTCCTATAGCTACCCATAGGCAAGGGCCTAGTCCCCCCTCGTATGGAAAATGCATCTCGTGTGTAGGAGGTTTACACACGCAGCCCTTTTAGACAAAGTAGACACGAAGCCCAGTGTGATAGTACCCCCTTTACACTGATTGTAAACGCTGGATCAGCCTTCTTTCGTCCGTATTTCCTCCTGCCTATAACTTGATCTCTGTCAAGAAGAATGTATCAGACACCTCTCCACCCGAAATTGATCTCCCTTTTGGCTACTCTATACTATCTTCTGTTGTGGGAGCGGCAAGTAGCGGGCTTTTTTTTCTCTACACTCTTTTTGTTGCCCTTGTGCCGACTCTTTTATTGTAAAAAAAAAAAATGTTCTTTCGAACTTGATGATGCATGGTCCCACCTCCCTGTGGCCTTGATGCACAAGCTTTTTACTCTAGCTCAGTCCCAAAATATGATGAAATCTCTAATGCGAGAGTTTATGAGCATCTTCATTCTTTCATTACTTTTCTGGCCAACTATGGAACAGCCTTCCTTCATGTGTATCCCTTTCAGCCTATGACTTAAACGCAGTCAAAAAGGGAATATCAAGACACCTTTCAAGCTGATTTTTAATGATAATTTTGAATGCTCATTCTCTTCGTTTTTGGGCAGCAGCAACATAGCGAACTTTTTTCTGTATCTTATTTTTTCGCCCCCAAGCTGCCTCCTTTGCTGTAAAACAAACAAAATAAAGTCATTTCTACTGTTGCTTCACAGCCACTGGGGAGTGTTTGTGTGGCCTGGGATGGACCGGGCCACACTGCGACCAAGCGTGTGAGCCGGGCAAGTACGGACCAGACTGCCGCATGGACTGTGCCTGCTACCACAACGCCTCCTGTGACCGCTTCTCGGGCTGCTGCGAGTGTAAGCCAGGCCGCTACGGACGCTACTGTGAACTAGGTGAGAGTTGGAAACAAGTTGTTTGCTATGATGGAATATTTGAAAAGGAATGGCCTTACGAAAACTCAGGGCAAACCTTTTGCACCTAAAGAAAATTGTCATGTCTTTGGTCAGTATCTTCACGAGTACAAACCTTAAAGAATTTTCTTACATTAGTTTTTGTGCTGACTGGCAAAGCTAAAGTTCTTACTTCCCCGTTAGAGTGCCCCCCAGGGTTCCATGGTGAGTATTGCTCCCGCGTGTGTGACTGCCGCAACGGTGCCTCCTGTGACCCCCAGAATGGCCAGTGTCGCTGTCTGCCTGGCTTTATGGGCGACACGTGTAATGACGTCTGTCCCTCAGGTAATGTCACACCTTTGAACTAGTAGACCACAGCCACCTCTCTGATTCAGCTCTTCTAATACAAAATACGATGTAATTTCTGACCCAGCTACGGTTTGTTTTTAAGAATTTCGTAAATTAGTCACACACGCCATTTTTCTGGTCTTATGTGGAAAATCTTGTTGCTCAGTGATACTATTTTTGGAAATAAAGAGTATAGCTTGTGTTTCTATTTACCAGTTCTAATTTTTTCTACATTACTTGAAAATGTGATCGCCCCATGTTATAACAACTTGACAGATATCATAGCCACAGTTTTTCCGCAGGCATGTTCGGTACTCACTGCCGCCAGAAGTGCCACTGCGGGCCATACACTTGCAGTAAGGAGACAGGGGAATGCCAGTGTCCGCCAGGCAGAACAGGAACTAACTGTGCTATGCGTGAGTAGAGTCTATATTCCCTCCTTCCACCCCTTACTGTTCGTTGTTATCATTGGCTTTCCATTTTCTCACCTGGGAAACTGATTACATCACTTGTTGGCTTACTTAATTCTATGACTGGAAATGGTAACGTAATGTGGTGGGAGTCCCTTAACTGCGTGAATGTGTGTGTCAACACATCTCATACTTGCAATACGTATACATCAATCACCTCACAATGAAGTAAACACAAAACCTCCTCACAATGCATTCAAAATACAGCACCATAATCACAAAGCACTTACAATAATACAGTAAGAATTGGCATGGTAATGTGTATATAAGAAGGAATGCATACATTTTATTGCAAGAAAAAATCTAACAAGGGGTGTTTAACAAATGTTTGAAAACTTCACATCTATTCAGAAAACTATGTCCGAGCACCCTACAGCTGACATGTTGCGTAATTTTATGGCAAAACTCGCTAAAATGAACAACTTGTGACTGATTTGGTGACCCCCTCTCCCCCTCCTCGCACCCTTGGTAGATGCTACATCGTGTTTCAAGCAAATATACAACAAATACTTTTGAGAACTGCGGGATTTTTTCGGAAAAAAAAAACTCTGAAATAAAATTCTTCATGGCATTCACTGGTATCTACAGACTTACTGACGATTTTGTTCAGTACTTGAGTCTTTAACATTAATAGACATTATAAAGTCATTAAATCCAAGAGGCAGACAATGAACGCATAGAAAAACCTAAATATCATAGTAAAAAGCAAAAATTCTCTTGTAGTAGACCATGAGCCTGTTGATTCTCAACAGACCAAACCTGGCAACGAGCTGTCACCTTCTTCAATACTAAATATTCTCGGTCTATTCTTACCTCAAAATCTCAACTGAAAACTTCACACCTCCCCTCTTACTAAATCACCTTTCTCGAGGTTGGGCGTTCTGTATCGTCTCCGCCAGTTCTTCTCCCCACACAGATCCTTTCCATTTATGAGGGCTTTGTCCGCCCTCGTATGGAGTATGCATCTCACGTGTGGGGGGCTCCACTCACACAGCTCTTCTGGACAGAGTGGTCAAAAGCTCTTCGTGTCATCAGCTCTCCTTCTCTTAATGACAGCCTTCTACCTCTTAAATTCTGCCGCCATGTTGCTTCTCTTTTCATCTTCTATCAATATTTTCATGCTGACTGCTCTTCTGAACTTGCTAACTGCATGCCTCCCCCCCTCCCGCGGCCCCGCTGCACACGACTTTCTACTCATGCTCATCCCTATACTGTCCAAACCCCTTATGCAAGAGTTAACCAGCATCTCCTATCTTTCATCCCCTTCACTGGTAAACTCTGGAACAGTCTGTATTTCCTCCTGCCTATGACTTGACCTCTTTCAAGAAGAGTGTATCAAGACACCTCTCCATCCAAAATTGACCTCTCTTCTGGCCACTCCTTACCTATCACTATATGAAGAGCAACAGTTATCGGGCTTTTTTTTACATCTTTTTGTTGCCCTTGAGTTGTTCTCTGTGCTGTAAAAAATATAAATAAATAATGACTCTTCGTAATAATTTGTATGTGTATCTAACTCATAAAGGAGAGAAGTAAAGGTACCGTAGAGGAAGCAATATCTTTGTCAGCTATCATCTCAACATCACTGACGTATACGGGTAGGCGGTGGCCGAACTGGTAGCGTACTGGGCCCACATTCACCGCGTGATGGACGACGCGGGTTCGAATCCCCACGCTACCACTCGGATTTTTCAGTCCCCGCCGAGTGGCTTAAAACTACCCACATGCTGTCCTGAAGATCACCCATCAACCCGGACTCTAGAGGAAGCCGTCCAAGCGAATCAAGAACGAGTTCCGGGGGGCAGCATGAGCCAATGCAAGATGGGGCCACTATAAACACTCGCCTGCGCCAGAACGGGCTGGGCCGACCATCAGGCCCCACCTGGAAGAAGCCTTGGGCCGACATTCAGGCCCCACCAGGAAGATGCCTACCGGCGCAACAGGCAACGACGTAAAAAAAATATATATATATATATATATATATATATATATATATATATATATATATATATATATATATATATATATATAAATAAATAAATATATATACGGTATGCAATTATGATGATCCATTCCAGGCCATAACCAAGCTAAAAAGTGCCATCAAACACAGTAAAGATATTTTTTTAACGTGCCTATATCTCATTTCCTGTAACCTTTCTGTTATGAAAGTTTTCTACTAACCTTGAAACCTGAAACCTGTAGGAATCAGCAAATATGTTATAACAAGTGAGAAAAAGGCAATGAAGCGTGCAAACATTTGCTGCGATACAGCCGAAAGCGCCCCACGGCTCACCACCAATAAAGTCTCTATAAGGAACGTTTATGCTCTTTCCCTTAAGGGGGTATTATTTCCCTCCTTTACCCTCCTTGGATCACTAAAAGACAGTTGAATCTATAACTAACCTTCTACGGGAGAGCTTAGCACCCCTCACCCCCTTAGGCTTGATTCATGGCTTTGAGCTGCTACCCCGCCCGTGGGTGGCGAGCCGCGGGGCGCTTTTTGCTGTATTGCAGCCTGTGACCGCGTGATTGCACACTTCATTCCCTTTTTCTCACTTGTTATAACACCCACAGTATCCTTATTCTCACGCTTGTTTACATTCCTGCGGTTATTCAGAATGTCTCGAGGGCACCAGAACAACACAAGAATAGTATGTCAGCACTTCTTGCATTTTCCTTGTATTTTCAAGCATTGCATTGTGTTCATTAGCCATGCCATAATCCTTGTAGATCTGCTATACATACTATTTTTCCCCACGTTCTCGTTAGGAAAATATTTTACGTATTCCTAAATTTTTGACAATCATCTTTCTCACACAATTGTGATGGCTCATGGTTAAGTTCATTTTACAATAATTGCATGAAAATAAGTATTTCCACTGTTAAAGGTGAAATTATCCAGAAACGTAACTCCATCACTGAACCTCAGAAATATTTGAAAACACGACACCGACGCGTCACAGACTGAAGGCGTCCCACTGCCGGTATTCATCCGCGTTCACTGCAACATTATATTCATTGTAACATCTAAAGTTTATCAACAACAAAAAATTGTTACAGCAAAATGCACTGTAACATCCTTTTGCTGTAGGATGCCCAACTGTTTTCTGTCCTATTAGAGAAGAAAAGCTTGGCACTGATTTGAAAAAGAATCCAAATTCTGTCTCCCAGCTTTTGTTAGAGTTTTTGTGAGGCACACTTTTGGGGGAGCACTGGGCGATAATTCCGAAACATCAACTTTTTTTTTTATTATTCTTATTCATGTAAACTCTAAATTACATGACACTTACTAGTACATATATATATATATATATATATATATATATATATATATATATATATATATATATATATATATATATATATATATATATATATATCAGTAATATTATATATAACATGTTACATAATCATGAGAATCAGGTGATATACGAGACATGACTACAATGCCTTCCAGGTCATAAAGTGCAACACTCTTCTATGTTGCAGCATGCGGGGAGGGCAAATACGGCCCCGGATGTCGAAAGCTGTGTGAGTGCCACCACGGAGGCAGTTGTCACCCCGCCACGGGACACTGTACCTGCACGCCAGGCTGGCTGGGGCCCACCTGCCGTGAGGAGGACGGTGAGTCCCAAGTTTCACTGTCCTGACAATGCTTATATTCCCTAAGAGTTTTTATCTGTATAACTAAAACTATCTCTCTCCTCCTCATGCATTCAGGAGACCGATGTAAGTATAAAATCATTGATGACTTTCACTAATACTGATTTACAAGTCCGTATATATATATATATATATATATATATATATATATATATATATATATATATATATATATATATATATATATATATATGTGTGTGTGTGTGTGTGTGTGTGTGTATATATATATATATATATATATATATATATATATATATATATATATATATATATATATATATATATATATATATATATCATAATTTATAAGGCGACAATATAATCCTTTCAGGATTCTGGCTGACCGCTAATGTTAATTTTCTATTCCATTTCTCCTCCCGCCCTTCCCGTCTGGCCTCTCAGTTTCGTACGTCACGACAAGCGATCAACGCGGCCGAGCTGACATTCCAGTGGAGCTGAGCTGATCACGGAGGCAATGAGGCCAGCGGCGACTCACTCACTTTCTGATCTCTGAGGAGCCGTTGATAGTGGTGGTGCCTCCTCTGTGTGTGTGCGTGTGTGTGTGTGTGTGTGTGTGTGTGTGTGTGTGTGTGTGTGTGTGTGTGTGTAATTACCTAATTGTATTTACCTAGTAATTTGTATTTACATACGAGAAAAGAGCTACGCTCGCGCTGTCCCGTCTCCATATCCTCTCTTATCCAACTTTTCCTTAAAATCATGAATGTTTCTTGCACAAACCACCTCCTCCTCCAGTCTGTTCCATAGCTCAATGCTTCTGTTTGGGAAGCTAAACTTTTTCACATCTCGCCTGCACGTGGTCGCCCTCAACTTCTTTATATGTCCTCTCGTTTCTCTCTCGTTCCACACACACAGTTCCTCTCTGTTCAGATTCTCCATCCCACTCGCCACCCTGTACACTGCTATCAGATCTCCTCTCTTTCTTCTTCTCTCCAGGGTTGTGAGCCCCATGCTAGAGTCTCTCCTCATACGTCCGATCACTAAGTTCCGGTACCATCTTAGCTGCCACTCTCTGCACTTTTTCCAGTTTTCTTATGTTCTTTTCGTGAGGAGACCAGACCTCTGATGCATACTCCAACCTTGGCCTTATCATTGCAACTATTATTTTCTTCATCAAATAAGTTAAAAAACTAAAAGCTAAAAAACTAAAATCTCCCGGAGCTCTGTCACTCGCATCCACGCAGGTCGGCAGCCGACCGACGTGTGTGTGTGTGTGTGTGTGTGTGTGTGTGTGTTAACTAAATGACCCAGGAAGATGAAATCTGTTTATACTATACTGTGAAACTTGATGTGATATCAGAACACTTATCTGTGTTAGCATAATGCTCCTGACTTGGTTGACGCACGCAATAAAATCCTGCAAGTGTTGATGGCATGTTGAACAAAAGGGGTGTAGAAGTATTAGAGTATGTGGATGTGAAAACTAATCTATGAAATGTCCCCAGATTTAGTATAACAAGTTTCATGACCCGGACATGACTCAGAAGGACTCGGTGAATGTGTCTAGTGACCTCAGTGAGTGTGTATGCAAGGGTGGCATTATCCTGCCCTTCTACGGTGTGAAACAAACTATACTATGTACAAATCTGCGGTGTATATTTGCCTGGAACATTCTGTGGACTGTCAAAGTGGACTAATCAAACAAACAATTGTGCAGCTCAGCACTGGTGATGTGTTCTGCTGCCAGTGCTTAGTGCTGCACGTCAGTTGGGGGAGTCGGGAGATTATGACTATGCTCCTCAATTTGTACTCCCCATTCTAATTAGTGCTCAGTTCAGAAAAAAATATATATATAATTCGGAAATCTGAGCTGAGGCATGAAAATTAAATATTATAAAACAACATTTGAAGACACTTTATTTTGACAATAGTTCCTTTTCTGTGCGTCAGTTCAGTTTATCAAAGGATTTATTTCCTAACATGAGCATTAATTGTAATGGTGAAGACCAGCTGGCGGACTGACCCCAATGGATGCAGGCAACACGAAGGTGAGCAGTGTAGTGCTATTTGTATGGGATACTGGCGATAATCAATTTCGTGCTGCAATTTACGGCCCATATTTTTCTTCGGCAG